>NW_010239365.1:0-19463 GCF_000690775.1 Eurypyga helias
ACCCCCCGCGCAGGGCTCGGCGGAGAGGTCCCGCAGAAGTTCAGCCCCGCGGATGCTCCTGTTTGGGGGGAAGAGGGATGGCAGTGCTTCGCTTTCCCGCGAGGGTTTTCCAAGCTGCAAACCTCGGGAATCGCAGCTCACCTGAGCTTTCCAAGGGATTGTTACGGCAGAGGACACGACGAAGTCCCGCGGGAAAACTTGCACCCGCCTGTCACGGAAACGGTACCAGAGCGCTTGTGCAGGGCTGAGCTAACGCCACGCTCGCACCCTTAGCTCTCCACTTTGTAACTTGGATCTGCGAGGGTAACATCATTCCCACATTTTATCTCCCCGCATAGTTGTTTAGAAGCCGGACAGACCTACAGCAAGGTCTGTCGGCTGAGGAAAGGGACGTACATCCGTTCGCCCTTGGCCACAACTCCTCAAAGTTACCCAAAACTGGTGCAGAACTCCAAAGGGGGACATAGACGTGCACGTACCGGCTGTCCCTGCCAGGTCACGCTCCGTGCTTCCAGACCTGAAAGCCAGGCCACGTTTTGAGCATTTATGCATGACCGAACCCCTTCCAGCAAGGAATTCAGGTGTCAGATGGGTGCTGCCCTATTTTGCCGCTAATCGGGACTGAGAAGTGACACAGGGAAACGAAGAGCCTGGTCTCGCCGCCCCGACGTGTGCCCCCAGACTCCTGCTGCTGCCCACGCTGCCGTCTCCTCTCACACCTTCTAAGCCACACGTGTACCAGCACGATCTGCGACGCAGGAGAAGCGGGAAGCGAGCTGGGGATGGAGCTCAGCCTCACCTCCTCCAGTGCCGGCTGAGCTGATCGGCCAGGCTCAGCTCACAGACCTCAAAAGAGGGGTGACGGGTACCTTCCCTGCCCTTGCATCTGTCCCAGATGAGGTAGGAAGCCTGTCCTTCCCACGCCCTGCATCCCCATCCCTCCTTTCCTCCCGACAAGGCCTCCCGAGGGGCCGTTCGGTAACATCCCGGTGGTCTCTGGCCCGAGTGGCACAGCCACCTCCAGGCGAAGGAGCGGGAACGCTCTGTCCAATGTCACGTCGCGCAGCAGTGAGTCAGCTCCATCCCCTGTGCCTCAGGCACCTCTGTCCAGGTCTCCGCGGGAAGCAGATGGGATCGCCGGAGCTCAGAAAGTTGGAGTAAGTACCTGAGCCCCTTCCAAGGAGCAGGGCAGAGCCTGCCTTCCCGCCTCTGAAGGGCAAAAGTGGACTCATGAAATTCAAATGACCTTCTGTGCCTAGCCCTTGTTTTCTTCCATCTCTCCAAGAGGTTTCTTTCCATTTGGAACTTTAATACCTAATTTTCACACCTAAAGCTGTGCTGATCCCCAAAACCGCCTTACTTCTGCTTTCACTGGCTCTGTAACCAGCTACCCAATTTGTCACTTTTAGGATCACAGCCTGATTTTTACTGTACCTTGACCCGTCAAAACTGCATCAGTGATCAGGCTAAATCCTCCAAGGAATAAAGGCTCAGGAGGCCCACAAACCCTGCGGATCCACAGCGTGGCTAGCGGGGAAGGGTTTACAGCCCATCTGCGTGCCAGCTGATAGTCGTGTCACACGCGTGAGCTCAGCCCAAGGAGACTCTTGTTCGCAGCTGAGAGCTGGGTGTGACGTATTTTCATCACCATCGTTTTGCGGGATGTGTTATGTGACAGCCCTGCTAAGCCAGAATTCATCTGGGATCCGTGTGAGCATCACATGAGCTGTGGCTGCCCTGAATAGATCTTACAGAACCACTCATGCCTCATGGAAAAAAGCTTTTGAAGAACACTATTTAGAAAAACAATTTTGCTAGGAAGATTTATGACACGACAGATTTCCGAGGGCCGTTTTCTGTTTGCTTACAAACGCTGCCACAGTAATGCAAGTGTGGGCTGTTCCTGCCATAATCCTAACGCCGTACTCAGCTCTGGGCCACCGCGTTCCCAAAATTGTTCGAGCTGGTAATTCACAAAACCAGCAAACCTCAGCCAGAACTTTCTCTTGATTTCAAGACTTTTCCTTCAGTTTTCCTTTGTGACCAACTTCATACAGTTTTATCTCCTCATTGCACTCAGGAAGGACTTGTTGGTCGAGCCATCAGTCAGGATAGCCCTAAATCCTGGAAGCTGGCATCACTTGTAATAGCTCAAGGGTTTTCACTGTCCTCATTCCCAACACTGTGACTGCTCAGCACCTGCTGGGCAGTCAAAAATCCTGCTGCCAACAGGAGATTTCAGGACATAGCTGCTGCACCCATCTCTATGGACGGAAGCCCTCGGTTAGGCATTAACGGTGCTGAGCTCGTGACCTGCGGCAGGGCTGCCCCTGCCCAGAAGAGTCCCTGGCACCAGCCCAACAGATCACCAGGTCATTACATCCTACAAAAACCTTTCTTTGTACTTCAGGTGGCCTCTCTCCCAGGGGACGGTGGTCCTGCCTTTGCAGGGAGCTGATTTAATGATTAACAGACTGTCTTAATCTCTAACAATACCCTCTTGCTTGCAATGGTCTCTAGACGTTTTATAAAGATTAATCAAGCTTCATAGGGCACATGAGCATTAGCACAGGGCAGGGAGAAGGTTGGGTGCATCCCAGCAGGGCTGCTGCAGCCATCCTACCTCACCTGCAGCAGCCGGTCCGGTCTCATCTCAGGCAGGACGGCACGTTACAGCACTATAAAACCTGATTCAGGCTGGCTCAGAGCTCTAAGCAGAGCCCAATTCCCTTGCTCTTTTGCCTAGGTGCCATGGCTTGGTGGCCCATCCACTGTTGAGCAGGCTGGTGCTTTCTATCTCCTTCAGAAAGTGCTCTGCTGGAAACACAACTGCTAAAATGGTGCTTTCAAACAGGATATCGACCCGTGGTCTCAGACTCGTAAGCATCTCTGAAATTTCATGCTGTGTCCTGGATTCTAAAATGGGTCAAAGCTCCCCCAAGCATCAAATAATTCTCTCAGATTTCATACTCAAACTAGAGAAAACCACAGTTTTACTTGTTTTGGGATGAAAAACCATGTCTAGTCACTGAGAATGTTGTGGGTTTGTGAGAGTTCAGGGCCATACACTCCCACCAGAGAGTAAAGAAGATGACAACGATTAAGGCCACAAACAAAAGTGCAGATTATTTAATACAGCAGAATTTATTCCTAATTTCCAGATAAACCCCAAACCCTGAATGATTTGACATCACAGGCCTCAAGGCTTTGAAAGCCTGAGCATGTGGATCCTGGGAGAAAAGGGAGTTTAAACAAGGTCCAGCCTTTCAGATGCTGAGGTTTCCTGTTGGTACACTCACACCACCAGCATCTGTCAGTAGGAAAGCCATGTATTCCTCCATTTCCCAAACAGGAATAGTAGTTCATAGCAATCCCACCTATCTTTGAGTTCATAGCAATCCCACCTATCTTTGATCAGAGAAGTTCTGCGTGGTGTCCAGGGTTTCTGGGTAAGCTGGTACTGCTCTACGGTAGCGAGGAAGAGCCAGGCTGAAACTGCTTTTAGTCATGGTTCTGGCAAACGTTTCAGTAGATGACCCAACCCCAGAAACCAACAGCATTTGAAGAAAAAACTCCTGAGGGTCAGGACAAGAGCAGTTCTGGTTAGAGTCACAGACCAGACGGCACGGAATGCTGCTGCCTGAGGTCATTCCCAGAGCTGGGAAATGCAGCAAGCGCCATCCCCAAAGGCAGCACCATGCATGGGACATCTCCAGCCTCCTGTGGCAGGGTGGTTGGATCCCCATCCCATGCTCACTCACTGCAGCAAATCTGTGACCATGGGATCCTAAGAAGGAAAAGGCAACTCGCCCTATACTAGGATCCCCCGTGTCACCTTCCTCCACAATTTATTTCAATAATATCAGGCACAGTGGAATATAAAGCTGAAGATCAATCTCATAACCATATGAAGACACTCCGGGGTGTATTTTATAGGCCCATTAATATACTTCTTGGGTGGTTAAAGTCACCCACAGCATAAATTAGTTGCTGCATAAAACATGCTTTGTCATATCCTATGGTTTAAATAACACGCAACACGCTGGGTGTATATTGGGGTGTAGTTGAGCTTCTTAGGTGGAAGCACAAAGGCACAGAGTGACCACCCGGCAGCGGGTACCCCCTCTCAGGGATGCTGGCCTTGGGGTGTCTTACAGATAGCGTGAAGCCAACAGTCTTTTAAAAAGTGAGATTCTTAAAAAAAAAAAAATCCTACACAATTAAAAATTGTAGGTCTCATTGACTTTCATTCCATTGGTGCTTCTGAGCTTATTATTCTTTTTTAGGCATATCTTCCCTGCAGAAGCTGTTGCTGTTCCAGGATATGATTGCTGTGGGTGCGGCTTTTTGGCAAGGAGGGAGTCAGGCAGCTCCCAGCCTTGGAAAGCTCCAGCAAAGTCCGGAGTGAAGGGGAGAGCGCAGAGCCTGTTGGTTAGAGCAAGGAGCAGATTGGCTTTGCAAGGGAAACTGAGCCTCCCACATGTTTCAGCTTTCTAAAAGAAAGCTGAAGGAATCCTCCACACACCAAAAAAAAAAAAAAAAAAAAAGACTAGGGGAAGACAAGATTTTTCTTGACTATGATCTAGTTACAGAAGGAGCAAGTTCCTCCCCCTAGTCTGGTAGATATTAAGGCTTACTAAGTCACATTCTTCCCTAGGAATTTTTCTTTTGCTATTTTAATGGCTCCACATGAGTTACCAGAGACTTTTGAGTAGACAATAGCTCTGCCCTGCTAAGATAAGCTATCCCAATTCATCTGTCTCAGCTGATAAGCCTCCCCCTTTCTGCTTCTGCAGCTCCAAAAAGAAAAGGACTCACCTCTGATTGGTGCTGTGAGAGCTCAACACAACTGCCCAAGGCACCAACAGTCCCCCAAACTCACTTCAGACCCCAAGAGTCTCATTCTCTCCTCATTACCCGCCTCAAACTCCACTGCCAGCTCTGTTGAGGCTAATGGAGATGCTGTTCCTGGTCCTTCCCCTGCTTTCTGCACAGTAACACCTCTCCATCCCATGCTCTGTATCTCTTCTCCATTTTCTCTATCTCTTCAATGCATAAAACTTGCTTTTCATTCCCCTAAAAACCCTGAAAACTAGGAGGCAGCTAAATCAGGAAAGACTTCTGCTGTAAGTCTTTATGGCACCGTAAAGAAGAGGCAAAGCCTGAACCTTTCAAAGATGCTGCATGTTAAGTTGATAGTCCCTTGTGATGGATGTGTATTCGAGTCTGGTGGCTTAAATTTAGAAAAAAAGCAGAGGGAAAAACTCACCTCTCCCCATAGCACAGCCCGGCCCAAAACAGCTTGTGTGGAGCTAATTAAAGGTGTCAATCTCATGATTTGGTTTGAAAATAAAAGTAGCCTCAAAGGCTCAGCTTCCCAAAGCTAACTGGCACACGGGATTGAATCAGTGTAGTATTTTGTCCACCCGCTCCACTCTGCAGGTTTTCCTCCTCAACAGTAAAGAACTGAAGCACAGAATATTAATAGCAATTCTGTATCCAGCATAAATAGCAGAAATCCCTACCCACCCAGTAGAAACTCTAAATTGGGAAAGTTTTCTATGATAGGGAATCGATTTCACCCTTAAAAAATTTGCCCAAGTACCCCCAATAAGATTAAAATAAATGTATTAGTAAGCAGCAATAAGGCAGGATGAGGGGACAAGATGTGGTTTGTGGGAAGGAGTTTCTCCAGCGTGGTATCGATACGCCCTTCCTTCAACAGTGAGGAGTAGCTGGGAGGTCCCTCTCTGGGTCATAATTATAATTCTGGCAAAGCCACGACAGAGGAGGCGGCACCACACAGCACGGCCCTGATCCTGCAGCCATCTGGGGACCTTCTTTACTCTGCTCATGAGAGTAATTTACAGGCATCAGACAAGCCACATGTGTAAGGCTGAGCACAGACATAAATGTTCTCAGAAGCAGGGCCAATTAACACACCGCAAGGTATCACTCAGTGATTTAGGAGATATGCAAACCCTGTCTGGCTTTTTGAAGCACTGAAGCAGAAGCATTCATGGCAGTGTCAGATGCTGTTATCTTCACAGCAATGTCTCTGGTCAACTTACTGCTTGCTGGTCCCGCAAGAGCATCTTTGTGCTGAAACAGCATCTACGGCACGCACGAGCTTGGTCCAACAAAAGCAGTGTCTTGGCTACGGGGCGCTACCCCTGCAGTGTCATAGCCCCTATGGAAAGATTACGATCATCGTTACTGTTTATAGATAGTAACAGCCAGCAGCCTTGGCTGGGATAAACGGCTCCAAGGGCTAACCCAGCCAAACATAAAGGGAGATGCTCCCTTTTCTCCAAGCAGCTCCAAAGAGGGATCCGGGGCCTGGGAGCAGGTCAGTGGCAGACGGGATTAGGATTCCTGACTCCCTGCCTGGTGTCCTAATATTAGCTCACATTGTCTCCTTGACTGTCTCGTCATTCTTTCACACGAACCGCAGGCCCGAATTAGCATGTCTCGCTGCATAATCTGCCAGCCATCCTGTGTGCTAAATTAGTCGGGGACTGAGCAAACATCATGGGAACAGCTCTCGTGTAGCGTATGTGGGCTAAGTTATTCCTACAGCATTGTTCACTCTCTGTTTTCCTACCATCATCACAGAAGTATGATGGTCCGGATCCTGGAGCTGTCGGCTGTACGCTTCTTCGCGCTCCAGCCTGGCATTGAACTCCAGTGAGGCGCAGAGATGAAAGCCGGCTCAGCTGGGAGCCAGCTTTGGGAAGAAGTGTTAACAAATAAACTCCAGTCGGGTGGCAGATGAGCAGACCAAGAAGCGAGCGGCAGGGCTAGAGCTTGTACGACCGCCAGCCCATCCTCACGGCACACGCCGGCCTCCTTGATGTGGTATTTACAAGCTTCCTTCCCCGTTTGGTGCAGCAACGCGCCGATCGGTTTTCAGCTGCTGCGTGGGCTCCTTATCTCATTGTGCCCTCCAGCTGCAGGCTCAGGGCTGTCCATAAAAATACACAGCACCCAGCACAATGGGGCCATGGGCTGATGGGGTTTCGAGCCAGAGTGAGTTTCGGTTGGCATCGAGTCAAGCTCTTCCTGCTACTAGGGGCCTAAGGCATTAATTTCCAGTGGGCTCATTAGCCTCTCACAGAGAAATCCCTGCCTCTGTGGAGCGAGGCTTTGATCAGAAGCAAAGAGATATGGGGAAAATCACAATAAATCAACTTTGGGTCACTCAGCAAATAGCCTCCACTTCCTCCCCAGGTAGAGAGTGCTTGCAGGGGGCGGAGGGCTAAGCAGAGGTGCAGGTAAATTGGGAAGGGGAGGCTGTAGAAGAGCTTGGACCTGCAGGTGACCACCCAGGTCACAGGACTGGTTTTGTAAGGTGCATGCAGGGTCTTGGACAGCAGCAACTGAGAGACAAACGACTCATTGACCGTGATCCCTTTCTGGCAGCCAGATCAGCACAGTCAATTAGCTGTAAAATCTGAATCATGTCTCTGGCAAGCAGGCTCAAAGAGGAAGCAGCTCCACCTCCCTGTTCTGCCCAACAGAGGTCAAGGCATCCATGGCATGGTTCTGCTGACAACGGCTTGCCAGGCCCATCATGGGTAGCCACTACGGTGAGGATAAATCAGAATATTGCTCCCATCGCCCAGCAGAGACAGCTCAAGTCCCAGTCCTCGGCACAGGGTCACAGAGGTTTTCCACAATCCCAAGACCTCTCAGCAAATCCCTGCGCAAGAAATCCAGCCAGCTAGCATCACATATGGATGGACACCATATCTCCCATACATCCCTGAACACCATTTACTGCTAGGCTCGTTGCTTTTTTATTGCTGTAGAATTAAGTCTCAACACTCCTGACTTGCATCAAATGAGCTTTTAGTTGAAGACCTGGATCCATGGAAACAGAATAGGATTGTACAATGACAGACAGCCCACTGCCCATCAGAAGACACACTGGGAGAAGGAAGCCCATCTGAGGACAACCTGCAGTGAATTACTTGTGCCTGTTCTTGGGAGCTGTTGCTCCCTGACGACTCTTAGGAGACAAGATCTGAAGCAGAGTTGTTTTCACATTTCTCATATTTGGGCTATAATGCTGCTCCTGACACATGTTCCTGGTTTCCATCTCCCGTGTGTGTCTCCAGGCCCCACGCCCAGCCTTACCGGCTGGAGAGGAGTCATCTTGGTCTTCTACAGTATGACAAAGACTAGTCTCAAGGTGTATTAGCAGCGCAGGAGACTTGCTCTGGACCAGGGCCAATTTCAGCATGTCGATAACTCCTAAAAACACACAGATCTCCAGCCAAGCAAGTTTCAGTTCCTAGATGATTCAGCAGCAGTGCTACAAGGAAATATGGATGTGAAAAGTCCCTGTCAGAATCCCTGTAAAATTCTACATTAAAATAAAACACCCTGAGCCCAGCAGTAGGATGGAAATTGGGAGTTAGAGATTATTGCCTCCATGTCTGCAGGGATTCCTAAAAGCTGGGAAATTTTTAGTGGAGTTTCAGAGAGGGCTGGGGAGAAAGAGCAAAGGCAGAAACCAGGGAGAAGGAAGACCTTGGGGAGGACAAGAAAGGGAGATACAGCTCTGGGTTTTGTTTTGACCACTTTGCAAGGGCTGCCACACTGTTGTCACTAAAACCATGAAAATCCTCTGTGCAAATAAGGGAAGTGAGAAGCCTCTAAAAACACGTTTTCAGAAGGCAGCCTGCGGAACATGAAGTATAAAGAGCCAAGGACAGCTCCAAAGCCCATCTGAGCACTTCGGGTTTTGGATGCGATTCAGTCTATTTTAAAAAAGGATGAGAAAAGGAAATATAAAAGGAAAAGTACTGTGCAACTGCCCAATGCAAATTTATTTTTGAAAGGGCATGGCAAGCCAAGATGAAATATTAATCTCCTCTGACCTCTTCCAATTCATTATCCTAATGGGAGCTTCGGCACCACAGCTTGCTTCTGCCTGGATGCAAAGTCAGCAGAGACGGACAGCACTTGCACAAGGTGTCACAGCTCTTCTGAGCAGATTTCAATGGGAGATGGAGTGAAGGGGACTAAGAGATATAAAAATCACTGCTATAGCATTAAGTTACTTCAAATATAGCTACAGGACAAATTCCTGTTTGCTCAGAAACACTTTCCAAGAGAGACCATGTTCCCCACTCCCCCGTTTATCATTTGGCTAACGCCCACTTGCCCTGCGATGCCCAGGAGTGCTTGACAAGGTCGGACGGCTGTTTCTGAGCAACCCCACACTGGACTCGCACTCCATGGTGCAGAGCAGCTTCTTCCCTTCAGGTGACCTTTTCCAGCCGGCACCTGGCAGGGCTCAGGCTCACCTGTGTACAGCTGGGCAGCCACCCCACAGCTCAGAGAGGTGCTCAGCATCCCGCAGCACGCAACCCTTGCGTGAAGCCAGCCCTGCCTGCTTTTGCTGCTTTGGGTTCTCCACACAAGCAGCAATTTCATCCTTCCTTTCATAAGGAAAATCCGTTCACACTTTACTGTGCAGCACAGACCTGATCCTCCATCCTTACATCCACAGGAATCCCACCACGGGTTCCCTGCCAGCCAGGGCTGGTTGTTGTACTCAGCCTATTGAAATTCCCTGTATTTCAAGTCTTCCTGGTTTTAATTGCTGTTCAGCACTGACATTTCAAAAGGATGCTTCTTGCTCCTTCTTTTGTGTAGAGCCTGTTTGTGTTGGTAGCTCACTGCTGTCTCTTCCCTGGAGCCCTTGCTAATGAATGCAGCATGCTGATGACCTCTCCATTATAAATAGTTTAATATCTTTAAATAAATATGGGATGGTGCCATGATTGTGTGGGTATTTCACCTAGCCTCCAGCACAAGGAGCTGCAGCTGACAAAGGCAACCATGGCTTTATTTGTCATTCTGTTGCTTGTTTGTCATAGAAAACAAGGGAAGGGGCCAGGACCCCGTACTGCAATGTACGGCAGCAGATGTGTTACGCCAAGTGTATCATAAGGAGCTGCTCCCCATCCCAGTGCAGCAGGTGGATGCAACTAAGAAAACTTCGGGGTTGTTAGTTACTCGACATCTACAGGGCTGCAAAACTGCTGGCTGAGCCACAAAGTGACTCAGAAGGTGGTACATGGCAGGGAACTCTGTTTATGACTTTTTCCGCTGCATTGCGACAGAATTAACACATTAACCTGACATTTAGCTGATATAATTTATTCCTAATTTGGGAGCAAAATTTGTCCTGAGCAGTAATGTTAAAAATCAAAACCCAAACCAATAGTGATAAAGGAGAAAAGAGCCTGAGTTCAGGTCAGATTTTGCAACATGTTAATTAAGTTTTCAGCCCATCAACTTCTCTTGTCCTAATTTTCTTTCTTTCCTTCTGGGTGTATCCATATTTCTGCTACATGCAGATCACATGAGCTAGATCCAAATCCGCTTATCCCTCACAACCAGCTTCTCAGGCAGCAAAAAACTCTTAGAAGGTTCACCCCAATGGTACCCAAGGATTGCCATCACATAGGCAACTCCTAGGTGGTATAAGGTCAGGATTGATGCTTCACATCTTCCATTCCCAGCCTATGAATTTACCGAGGCATGGGGTGTGAACAGGGACTGCTGCCAAGGCAGTAATTTACAGCAATGCAATCCATCCCCATGGACAAGGAGGAGCAGCAATAGCTGATACCAGCTGTTCCCCAAATGTTTCCCCCGACAAGTCTGCTTCTGGGCTTAAAAAACCCAGCTTCCAGATTTGAGAAACCTGCTTTTGTGGTTGCAAGCTTCCTCCTGCAGCAGAGCATCCATCAAGCTTCTTGTGCTGCCTCCTCATCGGGCACCTCTTCTTCACTCCCACTTTCCTCAAGCAAGAGAGCTCACACAGCCAGTCCCAAGCATGTGCCTTACTGCCTTTTGCTACCCACTCAGCTCGGATAAACTCCCATTTAAACACTTTTACCGTCCCCCCTCCCCAAGTAGTTATCTGAACTCCTAAGCCCCATCAGCCTTGCTCCCTTTGAGCTCACTGGAGAACCACTCAGCCCATGCACGCTGTGGTCCTTTTCCAGGGCACAGCCACGACTGAACAGCCTCATGCAAATGGATGGGGAATGAAGATCACAGTTATTTTTAAGTGACTTCACTCCGATTAATGAGGAGGCTGTCTGAAGCTATACACAGCCTCTTGGACACTATTTCTGACCTCCTTACTCCCTGGGCAGCTTCCTTTGATGGTGATGTCCTGCAACAGTGGTGTAAGGGAGGATCCCTCTTCACACGCATCCAGCCTCACCATCACATGTGCATTTACCCCTGAAATAGGGGGTGCTGTGCATTAAAACACCATTCTTGTGCTAGCTTGGGCTACAGGCGTTGATATTAGGACTGGTAGAGTAGATGGGTGCCCACAGGAGGATCACAAGATGGTCCAGCAGCTCTCCTGCCCCTGGACTCAGAGCAAAGAGAAGCCAGACATACAGAGTGAAAGAGACTTTCAAAAAAATTAGCTTTGCAGACAGCAATGTGACACCTGCCTCAACCCGAGAGCTTGGAGCGTGAACTGAACTCAGAAGTACAGCAGAAAAGTATAATTACCTAATTGCCTCTAAATCACACCATTTATTAAGTGTTTTGCATGGTGCCACGGCCTCTGGAAGAGACAGTCCCTGCCGTGGGCAGCTCCCCCCACTGCACCCATCAGACAGGCTCCTGGGAGGTGGGAGGGGGATGATTCTCAGGGGGCCATGGCCCCTGCACCGCCTGCCATTCCTTCGCCCTCTCCTCCGCTCCCAAACAGCCAAACACTTGCATTGGTTCTGGTTCACTAACTGCCAAAATGATTATATTTGTTTATATGTATATATATATAAAAACACCCCAGAAAGGCCTGTAGATTCAAGCTTCCTCTGTGAGACAGGGTGGGAATAAGTGCTATGTTATTAACCCCGGGAGGGGAAAAAAAAAAAAAAAATATCACCTGAGAGCATTGATTAAGAAGGGGGGGTAGGTGGGCAGGAAACCAGGAAATAAACCATTTTCTCCATAGTTTCTGAACTGCAGTTCACAAAACATTAAGTTTCTAATTATAAGCCCAGGAAATTTTAGTGTAAAAAAGTGACTTGTGAGACAAAGTATAGGTTTTTCTGCTCATTAAAATCTCCCCTGAGTATAATTTCCTTGCCCTTAATCCTGAACCTTAAGGTTTTCACAGGTAAGAAGGCAATTAACACAAATCTCTCTTGATTATACAGGTCTTGCAGCATGGCAGGTCTGGCTGTACTGGAACTGGATGCTGAGTTCCCCCAGACCCTTTGGGGTCACAGGGCAGTGGGGTCCAAATACCCTGCAGTGTCCCTGGATCACAGGCCCCAGTGTGCTAGAAAGCTGCATCCTTGCTCAGCTACGTCCAATGGCGAGGATTTTTAGCCAAAACACATGGGCAAACCCTGAGGGTGGAACAGGGAACCAGAGGGCCAAATATTTGAGGCCATCACTTCCCCAGTGAGAAGCAGCAGCGTTCACACTGCTGCAGATCTGCCCTGCACACATTATTCTTTCCTCCAAGCAGCCAGGCGATACCAACTGCTCCGCACCATCACAGATCCCAGCGCCACGTGGCAGAAAGCCTTCCTGGCAAGCTGGGACTGGTGGGAATGAGAAGATCCGCAGCTCTCAGTTGGCTCACTGCAGTTCTCCACTCTGCGGTGCACATCAGGGATGGGTTTTGTGAAGCCAGCTATGTGGTGGGGAGGAATGTGGTTGTTGAGCAGGTTTGGATCCATGGGGAAAACAAGTCCCCTTGCTGCCAGGCCCTCAAGTGAAGCGTCTTTGCTTCTGCAAAGCATGGGTCAGACTGGTCCCTCTCAAACCCTGGGAATTTCAGTCCAGGAAACAAGTCAGCCAACCTCTGAGTAGCCTCAGGAGAGGAGAGACAGGTCCATTCCATCAACATAAGTCCCTTTTAGAGCACCCTGCACTCAGAGGTACAGCTCAAGACACGTTTCACTTAAAAAAATGCCAGACTTCGTGAGTTATTTCCAATTTAAAGGAGAAGAAATGGGGTTATTTGCCCAGGTTTATACACCTCACTCAGGCCAAGCAAGACTTAACACCCAGATCATCCGCCTTCCAGCCCTGCTTGGCTGACTGACAGCCTCCTTTCCCTCCGTGTTTGAAGTGTGAATACATTAAGTCCAGGGTTTTCTGCATTTATCACAACAAACAGAGTCATGTGTGCAATCACAAGAGTGAGAGGCTGAAAGCAGCTTTCCTCTTCATGTGGGAAGCGAATTTCTCACTAATGCCCTGCAGCCTTCTGACCCTCAGGCTCAGAAACCAGTGCACCAGGAGTGGGAAGCACGGCAGGCAAAATCCTCCTTCTCCAGCCCTGACACCAAGTCCAAAGTCGCAGCTTCAGAGGAGCTGAGCCCTTTTCTCCAGCACCCAAGGAAGAGCCAAGCATCACCTTGCAAAGCCAGCCTTCACCTCTGCCACCCCACCCATAACCGCGCCAACAGCGGGATGCTGCAGCCCCCGCAGCGAGGGACCGCAGCTCATCTCTCCCACCGCAGAGGCTGCTCGGATGCAGGGTCTCTCTTCTCCCACAGAGCCAGAGCTGGGCACTTCTCAGGGGACTTTGTGATGTTTTCGCCAGCCCACCTCGAGTGGAGATTAGTGCCCAGTCCCCAGAGAAGCTCCATCATGCCAAGCACCGTGTGAGCAATCGTCGGGTACATAACAGCAGCTTCCCTACACACCATTGCCAGTAAGTAACTCATTTCCCTCTGAAGTTGAAGATGAAAAATAAGATGTAAAACCAAATTATACTCTGTTTACGTACATAATTCCCTGTGCATCTGGAGAAGAGCATGCCAGTTTCCCATATTACTCTGCATCTGATTCTTACTAAGTGCTTGCAATTCCTTCTTGATAGGGTTTTACTGCTCCCCGTGACACACGGAGTTATAGCTGGGCTGTTTACTCTCTGTGCTGTCCTGGTGTGGCCACAACCCACCCTGAGCATCTCCACAGCACAGTTCCTCAAGTGACAGCCCTGTTGGCTGGAAATAAATGGCTAGAAATAAAGGCAGAGCTCTCCAAAGTGAATTTTGCAAATGGGCTGCTGGGGCTTTGTTTGCAGTAACAGAGGGGAGCGGAGGACAAGCTGCAGGCAGAGCCTGCCTGCGGCCCCAGGCAGCACAACCCGTGTTTGCACCTGCCAGGGGTCTGGACCCAACCAGTACCAGGAGCTTTTTTTTGAAGAGTTAAGCTTCATACGACTATAAATACGTTGTTTGACTCTTAACACATCTTCCCAAGGTATTTAGCAAAAATATTTCTTCCTGTGAATTACACCAGTCCTCGCTCGTCTGTGCGTTACAGCCCCATCCATGTACAAAAGCAGATTACAGCATGTTACTGGATGAACAGGTAAAGAGGCACAAAGGGAATTTGCTTCAGATGAGGCTTAGCACCCACTCAGCCAATTTTAATATTATGTTCTTCAGGATCTTGATTTGACTAAGAAAATTAGTGTTCTGGGGTGTGCAAAGAAGCATACCAAGTTCTCTCTTATATTCATTGTCACCTTCAGTCGAGGGGAACACGATCAGATATAGCCCTCGATGCATATCAGAAACATTTGTCTAGATGGTATTTCTGCTTGTAAAATGCAGATTCACCTTGCAGTAAGAATCCCTGCAGTAATCAGCGAGAGAAAAATTGAATGTACTTACAGATTTCTCCTACAGGCAAAGGAATAGCAGAGCTACAGGTTTACCCTAAATCTGAACTTATTTACTAACTCTTCAGAGAGTGACAAAAGTACTGTCATACAAAATCAAAACCTTAACTGTCCACTGTTAATAAAGCAGCAAAATACCTGGGGTGAAGTACAAAACCCCCAAACCAACAGGTTTTGATACACAACAGAGATATCTTAGCAGCCTGGATGTTCTAGTAGTAACCAGCCCTTGTGAACAAAGGAGTAAGGGAAAAAGAAAAGCAAAAAACCCCACTCCTAGCTTCTTCCCAGCTTTATGGCTCATGGGAGCAGACATGCTCCTCAGGACCACCACAGCACCTACCAAACCCCACAGACTCACTGGGCATACAGCAATTTCTGGGAACATCACCTGGGCTGTCAATTTACTGCCCACGAATCACTTACACAATGTGTCCCTCCTGCTCCTCATCTTCCTCCTTAGCACTATCCCTGTGCCAAAAAACAAGGCTCTGAGACTCTGGGCTGCCTTTACATCCCTTATTCACCACCAGCCCAGCACCCAGCGGTCAGCCTTAACTCCATGAAATTTATAAAGCAATTAGGAGTGGGTGAGCAATGCCAAAACATCTCAGTGAAAGTCCTCTTGGCTTTTTAAACAAATTCATTCCAGCTGGATTTGTGCTCCCAGTGCGTCGGCTTCCCACATGGATCCCAGCATGGGGGGTTAGAGACAAAAACGGTTCTGGAAGGGGTGATTTTTAAGTGAGAATTAGAAGCTGTTTGGAAAACCTGAGCTTAAGTGAGGGTCCATGCAAACAGGAAACACTCACAGGCCACGTGAGTTAAATGGCTAATTAAATCAGCATGAGCATCAGGTCTAGGAATGGGCTATGGGTCAGGGATTGTGGGTAAAGAAAAGCATTCATGGAACTGATTAATTGAAGGGAGTTGTGATCTGTCTACACACAATTCAGTGGAGCAATTAGAGCTGGGCAAGGGAATGTTTCTGCACTTGGAGGATTTTGAAATATTTCTTTGTTTTAACTTGAGACCAAAGAAGTGCAAACTGAAAAGGGAAAGAAAATTCAGACAAGTTCCATCCTGAATCTGTTTATATTAGTTTGAAATGTGTCATTTCCTCTCTGGCCTGATTATAATTCTATTCCATAATTATTTTGCCTTTGAATACGAAGAAGATGGTTCAGATTGGATATCTGGAAAGAAATTTCATTTTAAACATTGAAAACATTTCAAAGTGTTAGAAAAACTATCAAAATGTGTCTTTTCCAGATGAAAAAGACATTTTCAACAAGTCAGAAATATTTTTTGGGGAAAATATCTTCCAGGTAAAAATTCATGACCCTCTCAGTCCTTTGTCCATTGCATGTTACTAAGCTCTAAAGGCAAGAGCATTGGAATAGGTCAAGTTTTCTTAGTTACCTTAAATGAGACAACCCATCAAACAGCACCTATTAATTTTCCAGATGCTGGAAGCAGACTATGACCCAGGGAAGTGGGACAGAAGGGTCTCAGTCCATCCTCTCACATCTCCTCAATCCACTGCTTTTCTTCTTTTAATTTTCTTAGTTATCTTAAATGAGATAGCAGTGAAAACCCTAGAATTTCTCCGAAGGGAAGACTGGGGAGATAAGATTTCAGCTGACTCCCAAAATCATGATGGGGTGACTCAGTTTCCCGTGGCAAAAGGCTGTAACACAAGCAGGGCATAAAGGCAATAACATTTCCCAGTCTCTGAAGACTAAAAATGCATTAATGTGCAGTTGGCCCTGGAAGAAATACCATGTGAGTAAGGACCTGGTCTGACCCCAAATATGCCTCAAAGTCCCCCAGGGGAGGGCCCCAGAGTCGCTTTTATGCGTAAGCATAAAGTAGGCATTGATTAGGGTTTATTAAGATTTAAGATAACTTTGGCATACAGAGGCAAGAAGAGCGAACTGGTCAGTTCTGACAATTTTGTAAGTTTCTCTGCCACATTGGAATGACATTTAATCAAATCTTCCATGGGAAATGTTTGATTTGGTTGATTGAGTCTGAAGAAATGAAGTTATAAACTTTATCTGAATAACGATGGAGTGCAGCAGTGCGGTTCATAACGACAGCCTGTTCCAGGTGGTAGAATATGAGACGCCCTATCGAACACCACCTATTAAATACCTGGGTGCTGGGAGAAAAAATGACCATCAGAAGAGAGACACAAGGGTTGCAGCCCAGGTCTCCCACATCTCCTCGGTCCCGCATTTTTATTCTTTCAAACAATGTTGTTTGCTTTATGATTGCCACATATTTCACCCTGACATAAGTGCCTTTGTGAAGGCGATTAGCAATTTTTGATTGCTTCTTTGATTAAGGTGAATGAGAAAAAGCTTCAACCAACATCGCCAAAGACTGAGAAAGGATGACTCATCCTTCACTTCTGGATGCTAAAATTAGTCTAACACAAAAGCTTGCTGGAGCAAAAAATCCCAACTTTTTAATAAATGATTGCTCTTAAAAGGCCTTCACCCCAGGATCTCAAATCAATTTAATTAGAAATTGTAAACTTAATTAGACCTCAGAACAAACCTGCCACTGAGGCAAATCTCTAATTAATGGAGAAGTGTCTGTCAGGGGCCAAATTCTGTCCTGGCCTGGCTGGGAAAGGCATCAGAAAGGCAGGCAAAACAACTGAAAAAAGGCCAAAGCAGAAACTCTCCCAGTATAACACGGCATAGACACGATGTCCACCATGTACCAAAGTGTTTTGGAAAGTGTTCCTGAGGGGAGGAAGCCCAGAATGGCAACTTGGACATCTTGTGCTGCTGCCAGGCGTCCTGGGCCACTTGTGGGAAGGTGAGGTGAAGCCTGGGGCATTCCCAGGTCTAGGAGGAGAGGAACAAGCAAACCAAGGTGTCCTCAAGCCCAAGGGCTTCTTCAGGTCCCCCGCAGAGAAGAGGTGCTTTTTAGAGCAGGCTCACGCGCAGGCTGCACGCTTCATCCCCGAGGTCTGGTCCCAGCTGCCCGTTGATGCATCACCCGGGTAGGGGATTAACACTGCAGATAACACCGAAATAGCAACATGTCTCAACAGTTGGCAGAGGGTTGGAAAGGTGACTTTATTTTGCTCTGTGCCCAGGGACAAAGGACTGGCAATCTAATGACAGAGAACTGTTTGAGTCCTGACTGGCAATGGAGAAACGGGCAGAAGCACCACCTGGCTTTCTGCAGCAAAGAAACAAGGTCAAGGACTTAGCTCATCCCATCTGTGATACTTTTACTCTGTCATTTATATTACAGTGGGAACAAGAGGCCTTGTCAGAAATCAAGACCCCCCAATCATCCAGGGAAAACACAACAGGACAGGCAGCATGGATCTCAAAGCCTCAAAGTTCCATCTCCCCAGAGTCCTCCTCAGGGAGGGCCAGTCAGTCTGTGGGATGTCGGGGGGGGACAAAGGACCTGGGATGGACCTGGTACTGCAGCCACATGCAAAGTCCTCACGGCTCTGCTGAGGAGCTGGCAGCGTGGCTGGAGCTCACCAGACAAGGGCTGGGGGAGAAGGGGGATGCAGATGCACCGGGGCTCCAGCTCACAGGGTTGGAGATGAGATCCAGCTCTGCCACAGCTCATTTTACAGGAGTAAGACCTCTGTATTTTACTGACAGTATTGTAACAGTAGCCTAAAGCTTTTTGGATGCTCTAAGCATCCTCCTGCATGAATTATGCCCTCAGTAAAAAAACAATTTCCACTCCCAGTTACATCAATATAAGTCTTCAAATGATGATCTCGGCTTTGCATCAGTGCCTTCGACAGACACGGGCCCCTTGGGTCCGGTTTGGCTGCCGCTTGCACATTTTCAGTAGAGCTGCTCTGGGAACACGGATTTCCTCCCATCCTTCGGTCTCCTAAAACCTCAGGTGGTCTGGGGAAAGGTGGTGCTGAAGGTGTAAAGAGCTGCAGCTGCAGCAGGAGCGATGCCCTGAGCATCCCTGCGCTGGCTGTCCTTGGGGAGCAGGGCTGGGAGGGGGGGAGGCTTGGGGCTGGCATCCCTGCGAGGACGGGGCAGGCTCAAAGGCAGAACAGAGCACGTTCTCTGCTGAAACCATTCTAAATCTGATGGTCCCTTTGCTTCATTCGCTCTCCTGCTTAGGCCACTGTCTTCTGCTCTAAGGAGGTGTTTCCCGTAGTGGGGACCCAGGTATTTTCCCTGGATATAGAATTTAGGCTCCTTAATGGAAATCAAATTGCATCCTGAATAGGAAAAAGAGAAAAAGAAGTTGAGTGGGTAAAGGCAAAGATGTTAGGATGAAGGAAGGTTTTGGCATGTGGTTTTCCCAGGCTGTTTTATGCAGCCCGGTCACTCCGAGAAGGATCGTTAGAGGTGTGTGTTACTAATGAGGTATCTGATGTGGTAAGCTTACTAACGCCAAACTCCCCCTGAAACAAAAAGTTTTGCCTAGTCAATAAGGGTGTTCAACTGGCCCCAGAATCTCAGAGTATTTGTGGTGGGTAGTTAAAAATTTAAAAAAAGGAAAATAGAAAAAAAAAATAGAAAAAGGAAAGGGAAAACCCCCTTTGGATTTATCATATAGGCATTAACAAGGTACCCCTCAGGTAGAACATGATTTATTGAAAACTGAAGAGGCTGTCCTGGTTTTGCTAGAATAGAGGGTTTTGTTCTACTCAAGGCACTTTATATGAAACAGATACAGGGCCAATAAATCAGGCTGTCCTGCAGGAAGGGTAGACTGTGTTTTCCCTGTAAATTATCACGCTCTGTGT
>NW_010239365.1:19494-80814 GCF_000690775.1 Eurypyga helias
GATGAAAACAGGGGTATTCTGGCTTCTTAAAAAACATCGATTATTATTGCTGGAGAAAAGAAATCCTTTGGCCTTTAGGATGTAGCAGCGGAGAGAACAGTCAGAGGCAAAACTCCCTACAGAAATCACTTCCAGAGTAAGAATTTGATTAAAAGATGAGACAACGGGAATACTTTATCATCGGCAGGACATTCTGCTTTCTTGTTTCCCTTGGATTTTTTCAAATGGCTACCCCAGAGAAGGAAACGCATTCAAGTACTTCTTCAAGCCGACAGGAGCAGCAAATCCTTTTGCAAGCCCCCCCTCTTTTAATTTTTTTTGGCAAGGGCATTATTCAGCGCTCGGGCAGCCGCAGGATTTCCAGGGATGCTGTGAGGAGACGCAGCAGAGAAAGCAGCAGGACTCCGGAGTCGAAGGAGGAGAAGCCTTTGTTTGAGAAACCCCAAAATATGTGCACAAAAAGCCGTAAGGTGGGTGGCTTTCAGGCAGAATTTGGAATGCAAAAGGTTATTATGGTTTTTCAATAACACTGGTGCGGGGTGATGCCATGGGAGAGGATGTCCTGGAGTTTGGTGCTTGGGAATGATAAACACGTAAGACACAAAGCAGAAGTTCACCAACCGCCATCCCTACGCAGCTGTAGTTTTAAGTGCAGCGTTTCCTTGCCTCGCTCTCCATGACATTAGGCAGCTTGCTGAAAATGGTGTTGTTTTACTGAAAATGTCAACTACCTAAGCCGAGGCTTAGGCTAAGGCAGCTTTTTCATGCGTGGAGGCACTGAGGAATTCTCTGAATGGAGCAGAGCCGAGGGCACATCCCTCCTCGCTCCGTCCTGGCTCTTTCTTTTCTTCGTTTAAACTGCATAAGCTGCAGATGAAAAATATATAAATAGTAATTCTATATATAGTCCCGGGATAAAACTGCAGTTCATTTATGACAGCTGACAAATCTAAAATGGGCAATGCAAGTGCATTACAAAATGATTAAACCTTAAATTCTATCCCCCACGGCTGCAAGGCCGCATTAACGTTACATTACCCACTGAATAATGCAATCTGCTGCAGTTTCTGCCAATTCAAAAATACAGCCAGAATAGCCCTTTCCCTTCTATTTACAGACTGTGTCCCAGAAGCCACCTTCCTTGTGGCAGATACAGCTTCTGCTCACTTGCGTTTGCTCGGAGTCGATACAATATGAATCCTACGGAGCTGAAGTCGGTTGGAAGCGTGTTCTTGGGCTAAAGCCATACAAATGGCATGTACACCGGGCTTAGGCCCCTGCTCGTGGGATCTCAGAGGTATCAGCCTACACATCCCTGGGGCTGAGACTGAAATCAATAGCGGGTACTTGTGAGAGATGTAATGGATTCAATCTGAACCAAACTTCGATTAGATTTTTCATTATGACACTGACTTTTCTACCGCTGGATCTCCTTGCGCTTAGAAAGAGTATTTTAGCACATTGCATAAGGGGTTGTTGAATATGCCCATCGATTTGTCTCTCATTAAGGAAGCAGTTCCCTGCAGCAGGCAGGTCGCAGGCAGATGGAAATCAGGTGTCGAGTGGCCACTGTGTCCACCCACCCTCCCTTTCCAAGCTGCAGGGTGCAGAGGTGCCACAGCCACGCTGCCTTCGTGATTTACTGTCATAACGTGATTTCAGGAGTCATCGATAGCAGCTCTTCCCTCGCTGCAGTCTCATTGTGGCATGACATGAATGGCAGGATGTGAAAGGAAGTAAGTGTGATGAAGAAAAAGGAGGCTGGTGGAGAAATTTAGGGTTGTCAATTTGTTTTCTCCCAGAATAAACAATTTCCTCTGTCCAGGGGACAGTCAACTGGTGTTTAAGAAGCAGATTTTGAGAGCCCAGGAAGGGGGAATGATCCCTTTGGCCCTGCCATTGCACACGTGAAAGGCTGCCTCATTACCTTGCAGGTAAAATTCTGCTTTATGGCACTGACACCACCTGATGCACCCCGGTGCCCTTAGCTCAGGAGGATAGTTAATGAGAGCCACTTGAAAAATGCAGCGACTTTCATCTTCCCTTGCCTGGGACCCTTGGGATTTAGGCAGGACCTACCCAGGGCATACGTTTCATCCAGTCTCACGGAGAAGGCACCTGAGGAGTATCTCCAAGGGGAACCCCCCTGAAATAGTGTGCACTCAGATCCTCTAACTAATACCTGTTTTTTCCAGAAAACTCAAAGCTATGACTGTAATGAAAGCCAGCTATCAGGCTTTCTTTTTAAGCAGCCTTAGTTCAGAAGGAAAAGAAACAGCATCATCCCATGGTTGTCTGTTTTCTCCAGGGAGGGGGGGGGGAAAAAAGAAGAGATCACTTTTCTTTCAAAAAGCACCATTCTGTCAATATTGCTCCTGTTCACAAAGAGGAGCTGTCAGACAATTCGAGCTAAAATTGGCATCCTACTAAAATCTCAGTATCAGGACTTGAATGAAACCGATCTGGAAGCACTCACAGCATTACACTTTCACCCAAAGTTTTCCAACTGCTGGTTTTATCTGCGTGGCATTGATCCCTGCTCCCTCCGAGAGGCTTGATGGCTTTTTTCCGCTGCAGCAGCACGCATAGAAATAAAGAATAAATGAAGAGCAGGGAGGTTTCTGGGCTCCCCGAATCTCCCTCACCAGGCAGTCACCCCAAGTCGGTCCTGGCACGTGTCTCAGCGTGTGCTGGGACTCGGTCCCTCTGCAAAGCGTCTGCATCCGTTACCAACCTGCGGAGGGGAAATGGAGGTGTCCCAATTACCTAAATGAAGCAGCTGCTCTGGGGGAGAGGGCTTCAGGAGGGGAATTTTCTTTCCCTTTGGAGTGACCTGACTTCGGGGAGGAATTGAGGGTTTTTTTTCTATATTGGGTCTTAATTATAAGGCTCCATTGAAACGGTGTATTTGTGCTGCCTTTCTGGGGCCTCTCAGCAACGACTACATTCAGGGGATAGTGTCTACCCCAAGCTCCTGCTCAACCCATTTTGCTCCGTGCTACCAGTGGCAGGGGATCGGTTCCTCGAGAGCCGCACACATTACACAACATTTGCCCATTCAGATGATGACCCTGGTGTAAGTCTTCCCACATGATCAAACCAGGAGTGAAGTGTAACCCATCCCTACCCCTGTCGCATTCAGACTTCTCCAGGATGCTCCTTTTCTGTCTGCTCTCTCCAGGACTTCTCCATGGATCATTGCTTCCCATCCACACTGCCAGGGGTCCTCCCATCCCACTGTGGTCCCTCGTGGGTTGTGGTGCCTGGGGCTGCACAGCTACACAAAATGTACCGTCACCATTAGCATCCTGCGGCTCTCCCAGGGACACGTGGGCTTTTTGACGTCTGCTCTGTCTTGGGCTCACAGAACAGAGCTGCAGCATTGTGGCAGAGTTAATTAAGCTGTGATCCCCACTCCCCGGATCCCTCATTACCCACCGTTGGCAACACACAATTTGTTTGCCAGCAGCTCAGGGTGTTACTGCTATTGTTAACGCCGTTCACTGGTATATAAAGGCAACTGTTTGTTTATGAAATACAAGTAACAGCTTTAGGATTGAAAAAAAAATCCTGGGGTTTTCTCTAGTCCCAGCCAGGCTGTGGGAATGCCCAGCTTTGCACAGATCAGGGCCGGGCTGTGATTGCATTGTCACGCCTTGATGCTATTCCTTTTCCACGCGGTCTGAGGGTTTCTCCTTGCTGCTCTTTTGTACTTGCAAAGAGAAAGGAAGAAAAACAGCTATGAAGAGATCTTTTAAAGACGGGGGGAATAGGATTTGATAGACCCGTTCAAATAATTCCCCCATCAAAACCCCGTTTTTTTCTGCCTCAGACATAGTCAGTGTCCAGTCCATCAGATGCAGGTGAATATCACATGGGACAGAGGGTGGTTGTGTAATAGCAAGTGTGTTGGAAAGGGGAGAAAATTCCTCCCAGAACTGTGCCGACACTGGTTGTACCCAGAGCACCACGTTTGAGCCCCCTGTATTTTAGGGCTGGGGCAGATCTAGATGTGTGCAACACCGCCAGACTCCTTCTAAACGCGACTTTGAGAAAAGATTTACAGGAAATCTATCAGGACAAAATAATCGGTGTTTGTTATGGCAGTTCTTCAATCCCACTACAGCAGCTGATGCAAGGAAAAATTTCTGTAGGAACTGCTACCTCGCTGCAGACAGGCGGTGGGATGCACAGCTCCAATGGGGAGAGCAGGAGAGCTAGGCTAGTGCAGCCAGACCAGGCACAGCAAACTGGTGCAGTGCTGGTGTTAATGTAATTTAAAGTGGATAAACATAAAAAATAGGTGCATGAATGGGTGAGAAACAGTAAATCACCAGATTTCAAAGGATGTTTAGAGAACAGGATCTGTAGGCATCTTCTGTCAGGAGGATTGCATTTAAGGGTGTGATTAGCCGTCTAATACAGCTCATGATAGCAGAGATGTTTGCTTCACCATTTCAGGAAAAGAGATTGGGAGAAATAAGTCAAACCTAAATTCCCCTTCACCTTCCCTCAAAGAATAATAATAATAAAAAAGCCAATTTTCTCAGTTATTACCCAGTGCTCTGTCCCTTCTGTGCGCTGTGACCGTGTGAACACGCTTTCCAGCTGGGCACCCGTTACAGACTCATCCCCCGGCTGGTGTTGCTCTAATTACCCAGACCAGCTCTGTGCCAGCCAGCCTTGGCCCCAGGGGGGGCTGCACCATGCAGTGTGGAAGCACCTGAGAGCATCTTCTGACTCGTGGAGGACCTTATATATCCGAGGCTGCTCAGTGGCTAATGCAGTGGGACTACACTGTCTGGAAAATTAATATGCCAGCGTGTGTGCCCAGCTAGGAGTCGCTTAATGGAGACTTCTTGCCTTTAGCATGATAATGATGTTAAGTATAATCTGACATACAGCTGCAGAACAACTGTCTGAGAAAGCTCAGATGCACAAGTGCTGGGAAAAAAAAACCAAAACCCTTCAATATGGTACTGACTGCCTGGTGAGTTTTATATCTGAGGGCAGTGGTGTATTTGCTGTACCATATTGTAAGAAATCACATCTCTCCTGAGCTCTCATTCAGTGCAAGGAGCCTGCCCGCTCTCCTGCTGCCTTTTATTATGTTTGTATTGACTACAATAAGACTACCTTGTGGGCAACTTCACTGCGCTGAACTCGGCGAGAGGCTCTCCTAGGGTAAGAGGAACGGCTGGTAATAAATACGGGACTCGCTCACACCCAGACAACCACTGAAACAGCACTGTAAAGCTAATCAATTTAGTGGAAAGCAGAAATCCGTCAATGTGAGCATTGCCCAGACAGCCCAGCATGGATTAAGGGCTCAATTCCCCATCGCCTCCCATCGAGGGGGTTAGTAGTGTTTTGTTCCTCGCTGCCTTTGAACTTCACTCTCGCACAAAAAAACTACACGAGGGGTCTGGCAGTGAAGCATCTATCCTCGTATTGACCAAGGATTTTGGCTCTTGGGCTGCAATCTCTTTCTTTTCCCCTGCAAAGGCAGGCGTGCAGCCTCGGTGCCTGAAGGCTGGGGGTGGTCAGGCAAAGAAAAAGAAGTTGGAAAAGTTTTTAATGGTGTATAACTGCCCCGATGTGCGTTAGTAGGTGCACGGCGACGGATGCTGCGTGCAACCCTCAACATGCCCGTGCCAGCGGTGAGGGCACACGCTGTCCCTTTATCTGCAGGACTGTGCAGCTCAGCGAAATATATCACCTGTAATCATGTGTCTCGTATATACAACTGCCTTCCTGGATGTATTTGGAAATGTTTAATGATGTGTGGCTGAAATGTAATGATATCTTCCCGATGGAATGCAATAGAAGGAGAGCTCATGCACATTAAGACATCTTATCTGTATTGGCAATTAATAACCTAGGAATTAAAACAAAGTATAAAACCAAAGAGTTTTAGCTAAAGCCCTGGGATACAAGCCTGCAATTCCAAACCAGTCAGGTTTCCATAACGCTTCGCTGTAGTGAAATCCAGATGTCAGGGGAACTCCACCTATTAGCTATTCATTGCTGGTAGGCTCTGGGCTTCTTGGTGTGTTTTGCATCCCTCAGCTGTCTCAAAGTTCATATATTCTTATAATTTTATTGCTATAGATTTTTCTCTCAAGTCTGTGGTCCTGTTTTAAATTAAAATAGTCAAGGGCCAATTGCTTGAGTTACCAAACGGTACAGTGAAGACTAGGCTGGACACAGCACAAGCACTTGATCCTAACCTCAGCGATTCACCTACACTGTGACTCAGATCTTCATGGAGCATCTAAATCAAGTTCACTAATGCTTATCATCAATTTGACAGCCAGTTAATGAGTTAAGCCACTATCACTGATATTTTTCCACAAAGAAATCCATTGCTTCAGGTGACAGGTGGCAAAACACTGCACATTCTCCAAAAGTCTAAACTTAACTTGGCTGGTTATCGTAAGTTTGCTTTGAGCAAAACAAATCACTAGAAAATTGGGATTGGGTTAGATTATCCAACACGCCAGACATGAAGAATACTGAAAATGCTGCCCTTTGATTTTGCAAAATTACTTTAGCGGATTCCCCTCATTGTAAAGGGAAAAAAACCCAACAGAGGTCAAAAGGAATTTAGTCTCATCGGTTCCTTCTTAAGCACAGAGATCTTCGCCTGATAACCCGTGGTATATTGCTTTTACATGATCCCAGTAAGTGAAAAGAAAGACTTCCAGCTTCTAGCAATGCTAAACCTCGTCCACGGCTCTTGAATACAATGATAAATCCCTTTTCATGAAGGAGTTCAGAGCGTGCCTTCACTAGGCAGAAATATTATTTGCATTCTTCCATAAAGAACTTTAAATTAAAATCATTAGCCACCTTACATAACTTAAGAACAAAGAGACCAATATATGATTAAAAGTAGGTCACAGGAAAGTGGCTGTAAAATTGAAATATAAATGAGTGATCTCAGAAGACTGTCTTCATCTCACCATGCCTTGTGGTACATATTTCACTCTCCCTAACGTTTTAATAAACGTATTACGCTGTCAGCACTTAGTAAATATTAAAATAATAATATATGCCATAATTACTTTCCAGACATTACTAACGTGTTCCGATCTGCATAGCGCTTGACTCTCAAACTACACCAAAACTTTGAAGAGGAGGAAAATGCTTTCCTGTTCCTACCCTATTTCCAGGAGGAGGCAGGTTAGCAGAAAGGTTTCACATCAACGCAGGTCCCTGTCCTCATCCCGGGTGGATGACTGGGACATGAACCGAGCGGCTGGCACACACTTCAGCTGGTTCCTGCTTCCCAGGGCTGGACCGTATCCCACCCCAGCTGGTAACAGGCAGCTGCACGTATAGATCTATAGGGGGGTTGTTTGCTTAGGCACAAACCCACACATTATGGTATGAGTGACCGCTGGAGAGAAACCCAAGGTTGTGTCCTTGGGCTGGCTGCTGCAATGCCACAGAGAGCTGTGTCCCCCTGGGGAGGAGAGGGGCTGAGCTGGTGGAGAGGGGATTTTGGAAGAGATAAGCAGTCGGAAGGGGAAGGGGTAGTGGCACCGCTGCTTATCAGGGCCCATCACCGCAGGCGCATGGACCAGTGATTAATTGGTCAACTGGGGCATATCAGGCGGTTTCCTGACTTCACATTTGTGTCCTTTTATCATGCAGAAGCTTTTGGAGAAGGAAACGAAAGGTAGGAGAAGCGACGATGAAACCCTTAGTCAACAGGAAAAGGTTTCAGCGTGGTGGCTGCTGCAGATCCCCGGGTCAGCATCCTCTGGGAGAGCGGGTGCCGCAATGCTGCGCACCTGGAATGACGGCACGGCTCAGCCCAACCCGCTGCCACTTCTCATCTGAGAAATCCCAAGCACCTGGTATCCACTTTGGGAATGACACCCGAAAGGCCTGCCTGCACAACTTCTGCAGGAAGGTGTTAGTGGAATAATGTCCTGTAATACCCAAGAGGTCAAGAGAAGTATTTCTTCTGATTTCTTTTTTTAAGCTACAGATTATTTCCACACCATTGGTTTGGACATTTGTGGTAGAAATTGAAGCACATTTTGATTCAGTATTTTAGTCTAAAACCAGAGGTAAGTGAAAACAATTTCTTCTTACGCAGCTAAGCTGCCTTGCGTGTCTGCAGACGGGGTGTCCACCGAGGCTGCAAGGGCAAGGCAAGGCAAGCAAGGTCTTTCCTGGCCCCAACGAGCAGCACATCGGCTGGTGGGAGACAGGAACTGCGCTGGAACACAAATTCCAACTGACCCAAGGATGAGAAGGCACCCAAAAGGCATTTCTGCCCATGGGACAGTGTAAAACCATGAGCACTGATATCCCTTTGCAGCCAGGATCCTTAATTGGAGACAGTGAGTTCTCACCGCGGTTAGCTTGTGGGACTGACCTGCAGGCCCCCACCCTACATAGCTACGTGCTAATTAAGGATTTGCATCCTGGTGACAGTCTGGGGTGGGACGAGGAGAGGGGCCAGCGCACAGGACTGTCTGAGCTGTCTCCTAGGCAGAATGACCCCTCTAGGCAGTCCTAGTAGAGTTACTCTTCCGTGCCTCTCTCTTGCTTTGTCTGGGATGCACACTTACACGGCCAAAGGAAGGAATCGCTCACCTTTGCAAACCTGTCTGAGCAGTCTGCTCTTTAATTTTGCTAACTGTATGTTCACTACCTAATGCAGGGTGGTTTCATTTTTAAAAATATTTTAAAAACCCCGTGTTCGTGCATGTATGACAATTGTAATAAAACAATAGCCCTAATGGGGAGAATAGCCAACACATTTGCAATTTCCTTTCCCATAATACGTAGTAATTCAGTAATCCCATCGTGAGATAAGAATTACTTTGAGAATAATTTTCTTTTAATAGCCCTGTCTGAAATGGAGCAATTTTCTTTCCTAGTCCAGCTTCTGGCCTGCAGTAAACGGCTGGAGACCGAGTAAGAATTTAAAGGCAGCAACCTGCCATCAGCCCCATGAACAATGCACACCACGGCCATCGCTTCAGCAGATTTAAAAAAAGCATTTCACATCCTTGGCTCGTGCACTACCTATTTAAATGAAGGCATTAGAAGACTTGGCAGCATTAGTGCACTCAAAGAATCATTAATTAATTTTGCTGGTTTATGCCTTATACGCAGCATGGGAGCAGGGGGTTGAAGCAGACGATACACATTGATAGTGATACCCAAACCATTTACTTGTAGGAGGCACACAGACAAAAAATAACACATATGGCCAATAGAGCTAAGGATTTATGACTGTGGGGCCAGCAGGGTTAAACTGGGTACCTGGTGTGACCCCAGAGGCATTTTGTAGTATGAATTAATGCTAGAAAACCAGCATGGACGATCCCACCCAAAGCCAATCCCATGTTAAGATTTGGGGCTGCAACGACAAACCTCCGCTGATGGTAGGAACCTGCTGAAGCATCCAGCGAGGCTCTGAGTAGCAACTAGTGGTTTGAAACGCAGATCCTGAATGAGATGTGAGATCTCACTAGCTTGATTTGACCTCAGGGCTTCCAGCGGCAGCTTCTTCCGTTTCGAGTTTCTGTACCTGTCACACCTCATCTGAGCTTTCATCCTGTACGTGTCTACAGCTCCTTACCCTTTCCAGTGCCAGAGATTGCTTTGGGAATGTGTTTCAAGCTGCTGGGTGGGAAGTCTGGCTCAGCAGCTTTTCCAAACACCAGGAGTTATTTGGTTCTTATCCACACTGACAGCTGGGACCTTTGCTGTCCTCGGGCATGTCCTGGTGCTCTCTGCCACCCATCCTGCCTCCACAACTCACTGCGTCCTTGGCACGGGATGTCCAACAACACACAGCCGCCTGTTCCTGACTGCCCTCTCCCAGCACGCCCCGATGAATGCAAATCATTTATCATATGGTGCTAATGAGGCTACGTTTATTCTATGAAATACAACGCAAGACCAAGAGCGTGGAACTTTCCCAGACACTGTTGGGACAAGAGAGACCACAGGACATCTTCCCTATGGAAATGCCTAATTTAGTCAGTTCTTTTTGCTTAGTACAAAGATTTACAGCGTTCACTTTGGCATTCAACAGACATTCGCAGTCCAGTTTTCAGCCATCATCTCCAAATAAACTGGATTAAAGCCTGAAACTGTTGCTCCCATTTGAAGACAGAAGGAAAGCTTTCCTTCTGCATTAAGCACTTTTGATCCTAATCTTTGAAAAGATCAAGCAAAAAATACCACTTTATCATCCTAGCCAGCACACAGAGGGGAGCTAAGCATTTACAACAGAAAAATGATGTAAATAATCAACATATCTTGATCTAAGACCACCCAGCTTTCTTAGGGTTTGTGATAAAAGGAAAAATGTGAAAGCATGTAAAATTCCCTCTAATTTAGGAGCCAAGGTTAGCTCCAGCTCTGTGGGATGCTGATCTCCAGGAGACATCAGCCTGCTTTCAGGCACCGGGTTTGGAAGCAAGGGGACTGACTGCACAGCCTGTACAATGGTTTCTTCACTCAGTGTTAAAGCAGATGATCACATCATCTGTGGTCTAATAAAGAATAAAAAAAGCATTTTCAAAATAAAACTGATGCCCAGGCTGGCAGAAAACAGTTTATTGCCCATGAGCAGCCTTTGGAAGCAAAAATCCTTAGAGCAGACAAAACTCCGGCAATGTCAGAAGCTTGGCTGAGACCCAGAAAATGAAGGGAGCTCTCAAGGAAGGTTCAGGCTTTTTTTAAAGGAACATAATGCCTCAGGTTTCACTCCAGACCCCAAACCACAGCATGTCAAACTTGGGATTTGCATCACATCCAAAATGGGTCCAAGCTCTGCAAGCCCTCCTGAACTGGATCAAAGGCTCATGAACGTTTCTGACCTGGATAGCAGAGCAGGGAACGACACCTGCAGGGAGAAACACGCACTTTGGCTTTCTCTGCCTGGGCTGGGGCTCTCACCTGCACCCAGCCCCGCTGCATGCTGCCCAGGACTCTCACAGCATCCCCAGCCGCATCTTCCTGGGGCGCAGGGATCGCCCCCGCAACCTCAGCAGCCTCCAAAACCCCCTTATCTCACCCCAGAGCTCAGACTAAGGCTGAGCTGAAAGAAATGCAGAGAGGGTGACCTAAAACCAGTTCAACCACTCTGCTCTCAGAGTTGGGCCAAGACCAGCTAGGCTAGACAGGAGAACTTGACCCATCATGTTTAATTCTGCAATCTGACATGGGATGAGAAAGCAGCTAGTTCCAGTCCCACCCACAGAGAGAGAGAAGAAGACAGAGCTTAACCCCTTCAAAACTTAACTCCCTACCACCCACCGGCTGGGAAACACCAGCCTGGCAAACACAGAGCTGCCTGAAAAGGCAAAGGAAGTCAGGCACATGGCAAGGACACACCACAGGAGAGGGGAAACAAATCCTCAGGTTCGGAAAGAGAAGCCACGCTCAGCTGAGCCCATCGTGGGCTGAGCAGTGATGGAATGGCACGTCCTCAGATGCAGGGTGGCTGTTTGTCTCCTCCACATCACCGAGCTTGTTCCACAAACACTGGAAAGTGTTCATTGTTCGCAGACAAATCAAAGCAATTCATTAAAAAACAAAAGCAGCCCAACCACCGCGCTAAGTTTAATAGCCATGATAGCCCCAAGACACTCCTGGGTATGTATTTCATCGATCCAAGAGTTTAAGGATCAATGGATTCATTTACTAATGAGTCAATGAAACAAATCCATAGGATATTTCAGAAAACAGGAGAATATCTTCATTTAAATTAGGCCCATTCGTTTTCCCGAGGACCACGGGAAGGATATCCTCGAAGCGCAGAACACCCACAACATCTGTTATCTCTAACTAGGACTGCGGTTACTCAGCAGTCCTACAACCCAGAGCACATATTTCTTGCCTTAATTGCTGTTTAGTTTCTGCATTATTAATGACCAACATAAAGTGTCCAAATATGCCTCCAGAAAAAGTACTACCTTTAGCGGAAGAACCGAGAAGTTAGTGTTTATGCGAGCAGTGATTTACACCTGCTGAGTAACGTGCCAGATTAGCAGCTTCAATAACACAGCATCCAACCTGCCCGTTCAGAGTTCAGAGAGTGTTTGTAACATTTAAAGCGTACTGATGGTTCTCATCTTTGTTGAAATACACATTTTATTTAAAATATTCATTTTATGAATTGACACCCTGGTCTAATAAAGCTTCCTGACAATCAAAAGCAATTAGCAGAATTTGCAGCTGTTGCAACTGATACAACACAAATCCTCCCGTGATCTGCCAACCCCCCCACTTGCTCAACAGCGTTCTAGTGGCATGCGATTCGCACCGTCTGGGGACTGAGCACGCCTTAAATGATCCGCCAGCTTTGCCAACAGTAAATGACCATCCCCTCTTCACCCCGGCTCGGGCTTCACGCGGTGCTGACAACAGGGTCGGGGGCTCGCTGTGCACCCCATCCTGCGGGGCAGTGCGGCAGCGGGTCCCTGCCAGCATTGCATCCTGGAATTCCTCCTGCTCCCGTTTTTTTGGTCTGTTGGGGCTCCAGCCTCTGGAGATGCTGCTGCAGCCCTCCAAACTGATGCACAATAAATCACTTCCTGGGGAATAATCTGTGAATATAAGCAGGGCCATTACTTTTCAGATCCCAATTTCTTCTGAAAACCTTCATCTCCAATTCAGGCCAATGCAGTAAATAACCCCAGGAGCACTAAACTAAAGATCCAACCTGCTTTCTGGCTCCAGATGCATCCTTCAAAGAAATCAATAAGCACACCGCTCGCTAGGGTCAGTGGCCAAGAGCTGCAGGAGGACACGTGGGCAGGCGCTGCGTCGTCTCTCAGCTCTTTGCTAAAGGGGTTTTGCTTTCCGAAAGAGAACAAAGCCCCTGCAAGAGGCAAGCTGCAAGCTCTCCCGTGGCTCTGGTAGATATTTCATGCCCTATCTGAAGGATATCTAATCAAATGACCAACCTGTGAAACAATGCACACAAACATCAGCCGCGAATTGATCAGAAACCTGTCCACACTCTGGTTGCTGACACAAACTTTCTTTCTACGGCAGGGAAGAAGAAGAGGAGATTATTAATTTGTTTCTGACAGAAAGCAGAACCCAATTTCTTAAAGATTGCTAGTTGTGGGAAAAAATAAATACAGCAAAATGTCTCCTAGATGAGAGATCTGGATTATTCTACACTCACTAATTGGTTTTTGTACCCAGCACATATTTTAATTTTCAGAGTGCTGTCAGAGACATATAACAGGCAGAAAAATTTGCAAACTCATTTTGGCTTCAGTGGGTCCCTCTTGTTTCTTCAAAGGCTTTAATTCAGCCAGTGGAATACTACTTTTATTCCATTCATGTTCACAGAACTGGCTTTCTAAAGAGAAACAGAGAGTCATGTGCACTGACACATCCGTACACAGGCACAGAAAGGGAACTAAGAGTTCCCTGTAAACGAAGAGAAGGAGGGTTTGGGCAGTATCTTTGCTAGAAGGAGGCCTACAACTACTAGCAGACAGTGTTTTCTGATGTTTGAAACATGTGGAAGCTAAGGGAGGCGTAAGTTTGCACTGGTTTTTTGATTTTTTTTTTAAATATAAGCAGGATATTTTGGCATCTACAGGAAGAGACACCCAGTTTCTCCTCACCCAGCCTAACGCCTGCAGCCTCTGTAACACCCACGATCAGCAGCAGCAGCTCTGCACCGGACCTTTCAGCCACGAGCCCCCTCCATCTCGCTGCTTCCGCTTGGAAACGAGAAGGTAGAAGAAAGGCAGCCTTTAGGGAGGGCTTTGTGCATGAAATTGTTGCTTAGTCCTCAAGCCTGAGGGAGAGAAGTGCCTTACCTGGCACACAGTGGTAATGGAAATGAGGAGTCAAGTCTGTCTAACGAGAAGAAAAACATCACACAATTTATTAATTTAGGCTTCTGGAAATTACTCTGCTGAACATACTTAAGGAGTAAATACAGGTGTTAAGCCCAGCCATTCCCACACTGAACTACATGCTCACACCTACATACATAATCACTGCCTTTTTAAGGTTTTCCCATATTGCCAGCTATTATGGTATCTAGGCAATGATTCCCATTCTAGTAACTCGATGCCTATTTTTACAGTACTGCTAAAGTACTAAGTAGTACTGCTGTAGTCTGTCCTAAAATCAATTCCTAATGTTATTGTAGGAGCAAATGTAAAGCTTGATGTATTTTTCCCCAAAGGTTAATATCAGATGTTTTCTATTGAGCAAGAGAAAAAAAAAAATCGTTTCCTTACAGGATGGATTTTGTTATGTGTCATGTACACGCATGGAGGAGGGGAAAACCCTCAGGGGATCAGTAACAGGAGCTGGAGCCCATGTTACTGTGTCAAACACAGCCTAGAGGAGTCGTTACAGAAAACTGCTCAAGAAACTGAGACAATCTGGTCTTTTCTGTCCATCCTTCAGTGGTCAGGTGTCAGGTCAGGTGTCACTACACCGGCCAGCACCGGTGGAGAGGTCAGAGTCTGGGATGGCAACAGACACCAGGCTTCCCAGAGGGACACACTACCCCTTGGGGACCACAAAAGTGTGTGACTGAAGCTTTCCTTACTTATTTTCCTCCGAGAAATTCTCAGTCTACCTGGAAGTAGAATGGTTTGGGTTGGAAGGGACCTTAAAGACCATCTGGTTCCAACCACCTGCCATGGGCAGGAGCACAGGTACATCCCGCAGGAACACACTTCCAGCTCTGCAACCAAAGTGCATCCAACTCTGTCCAACATCTAGGATGTTTCACTGCGATCCGGCAGGCGAAACAGGCTGTGCTCTGATGTCCTTAGATGAATCAGCCAGCGCTGCTTCTCAGCACGCTCCAAATTGCATGACCGAACATGGGTCTTAACAGCTAAGTGATGATTCATTTATGATGGCACCAGGACAATCCAAGTGAGTTTGTATCTTTTATCCTAATGTAAAGCACTCCATCTATTACAATTTCAGCAAGATCTGAGCAAATTCAATAATCAGACCAGTATTCAGCACTCTTTATGCACAGATCTAAAACCAACTGCTACTAAAAGTTTAACGAGACCAGCCTTTTGCATTACTTTATAACAAGAAACAGAAGGCTGCCTCAGCTCTGGGGGTGTTTTCTCTCCACTGGATGGAAGGGCTTTCGTCTTTGCTTATGGAGCAGTGCATAACGCAGTGTGCTTGAACAGCTGCAAGAGGAGATGAAGAGATTCGGAGGGTCTCCGGTGGTGGCTGTGCCAGCAGCATGCTGGAGACCAGCGAGCTGCAACGTCCTGCTCGTCTCCATCTGCAAACCCCCCCGCCTGAAGTGCTTTTCTGTGTAAGCAAAGGCAAGCGGGGAGAGAGGTTACGGGCTGGGGAGTGCGACATGAGACAGTCTTTTAGTGAAGATGATGTCCGTGATATGAAAAGAGTTCGGGAATGCTGGAGTTATACAAACATTCCTGAAATAACAGGAAAACTTTAGCAGATGTTTCCTCCACCTAATTTTCCCTCCTTCTCCTCTTTTTGTGTGTGGCTCTGCAGATCTCTCTGCTTTCTAAAACTCCTTTTGTGGGAAGGGTCTGCATCAAAATGTGAGGTTTTATTTTTCAAAAAAACAACCGCCAGAAACGAAGCCCTAAATGCTTGGTTCATAGCCAGGCAAGGATCTCTGGGGAACCGCTGGGAATCCCACCCCTATTTCTGATTAGATTTTTGTCAGCAGCGTAGGAGCCAGATTCTCGCTTGCCTGAAGGCTTTCATCTCAATGAGAATCGGACTTGGAGGAGCTTTAAGGTATCAAATCATATTTACTGTCTCTGTTAGTTATTGGCAAGGCGTCTGGAAATACCTTGGGGTTAGTGTTTTGATTAGAATTTGAACATAACTTTATAAAACACAGATAGAAATGATCTCAATTTTAAGCCAAGAACCCAGCAGATTTGAGGAAGGAATAACTTTTAGCAACAGTTCATACAAAGAGCTTTGGAAAGGATCTGCTGCGAAGAGCAAAATGATCCCTGACAATTTAGGATTAGGAAAAGCTTTTGTAAACTAATTAATCAGGATGTTCCTAGCACAATTTTTTTGAGCATCCCCTCATGCTCTCGGTCATAGCTGGAGCTGGCATACCGAGGTAGATGGATTGCAGTCCAATTTCTTCACTTTTGTGGCAATCGGGATGTCATTTGCTCCTGTTGATCTCCACGGTGGCAGTGAGCCAGCCTGGGCCTGAAGGGTTTCATCCTGAAAACTCCCCTTTCAGGAGGAAGAAACAGTGATTACAGAATCACAGAATCATTTGGGTTGGAAGGGACCTTAAAGCCCATCCAGTCCCACCCCCTGCCACGGGCAGGGACACCTTCCACTAGCCCAGGCTGCTCCAAGCCTCATCCAGCCTAGCCTTGAACACTTCCAGGGATGGGGCATCCACAGCTTCTCTGGGTTGACTGTGTGCTATTCATGTACAGAAATACATAGATGGTGATCGGGGAGGGAGGATAAGCAATAAGGAGGGGTAAAACGATGGGTATTGTAAGGTGGCAGAATATGGTGGAGGGGCTGAAACGCCTTCTTGGTTGGACCTTTGGCCAGGCTCTTCCCCATGCTTCCCCCCCTCACCCTTTACCTGCTCTACTCACAGCTCAAGCTCTTTCCAGCAAGAGCCAACCCTGTTTCTTGCTCTCACGGCAGAAAGGACCCTCGATTTCACACTTCATGAACTGCAACACACGGAGAAAAGGCTAATAAATGACAGATGATGAAAACTCCCTGCCCAGTTACCGAGTGCTGGCTCATCCCATGCGTAGGGCTCCATCTAGGAAAAGGGCCTGTTTTCCAAACTGCATTTTCTACGCACCATTCCCGGGGTCTGGGGACATTTCATTTTGTGTTGAAGGGAAGCAACCGTGTGGTGCCAGGAAGGGGCCCCCGGACAACCCGGGGCTTTGCCCTCTGCTGGGAAAAGCCAGATTGGCTGAAATTCTTTCAATTGCAGATATTCAGGAGCCTGTGGATAATATTGCCCAGAGGAACACTGCATTTAGAAAACAGTTCCAGCCAAACAAACATTTTCAAACCGATTATCTGGCTCTGTAAGATAGCTGAAAAGATCTGAATATGCTGGGAAGGAGCAGGCCTAGGAGCACTGATGGAAAGCTCGGAGATACAGAGACTGCATTGCACAATGAAAAGAAAGGGAAAAGTGGCAAGTTGTGTCTGGTGCCCTTTATTGTGACCGTCCTTGCTTCTTTGCAACCTAATATACTCACACCAATTTCGAGTGAGCATATCAAGATGGCAAATCCAAAGTACATCTGAGAGTTATTGATTTAAATAAAGCAAATCAAATACATCTTACTTGGAAACCTATTTGCAGTAACAGGATACGCCATCTGCTTCTTGCAAGGGTAAAGGCCAGAGACATATGGAAAACGTGAGGGTTTTTACCCATTTCTCTTGACTGTGAAGCTTCCTTCAGAAGCAGAGACCACTGCCTTCAAAATCCCATGGAGCATGAGAGGCTGGGAGCTCCCTGTGGGCTGGCTCTGGCTGGGCACTGGATGGAGTCTGTCCTGCTGGGGGTGGGCATGGAGGAGAGGGTGCCAGGGCTGTCCAAAACCACACGGTGCTTTGGTACAGGGGCAGGAGACTATTGCAAGGGCAATGGCCACTCCGGGTTGTGCTGGTGTTTTGGGGAATCAGATGGCTGGGGCCAGCACTGGGGGTTTAAGGTGAAGCTGTGGCTGGAAAAGGAGGAGAGTAGCTCTCCAGAGACAGAAGTTTTCTCCTTCTCTAATGCATCAATCAAGCCCAGCATGTGCTTTTGGTTGGATTCAGAGGGAAGGACTGGTTCCCCTGATCACAGCAAGTACCCTGTGTCCCCCCCTCACGTAGAGGATCAGGTTGGCCAATGTCACTCTCAATCACGGTGCTGCTGGAGGATAGAGAAATGCATTGACTCACCGCCTGGCAGTTCCCAGCCCACTGTAAGACCAGGTTTCTGCTTCAAATTACGCTAAGAACTAATTACAATATATCCATAAACAATGTTTTCCCTTTTCATTTATAGCTTAAAAGCCCCTCCTTAATTTTGTGTTCCACTGAACAAGTTCCTGAAGGGTAAACAAAGTCCTAAGAGGGTAAGTGATTTATCTGAGGGTATCCATCACGGCACTCAGAGTGAGAGATGAAATGGGTTCAGACCACCCATTTATCCCCACCAAAAGAAAACTGCAGTAACTGTGTTTTCTTATAATTCATCAGCTCTAAAAGTTATAAACACAAATGCATCCAGGGTGTCATCTCCTTTTGACTGATTCCAGCCCAATGCCATTTCAGATAGCTCCAGCTATTTCATATTGGCTCTGCTGCACTTGGGAAGACGATAACATTAATTTTTATTGTAACAAACAGCCTTAATTAAACTTGCAAAATAAATACATAGTCATGCAGCCTTTTTTTTTTTTGTGTGTGTGTGTGTTGGAGCTTAGCATTAATCTTTATTATTGTTATTAAGTGTTAGGAGACCGAGAACATTCTGATGAATAATAACGGTGCATACCCGATCAATGCGTATTTAAAATACATGTTTACAAAAGGCAGCGGCATGAACATATGACTTGTGAGCCCTGAGGCTGTTATGGCCAGATAGATTAATGCCAGCAATCCATCATGTGCCATGGGGATTAGAGAGATGAAGAGGGATACTTTCCATGGCGCTCTGGCAAGCGAGCAGCAGTGATGTGCCTGGTCCATGTCCCAACCTCTCTCCTCTCATACTTCATCCTCAGAGTCCTCAAAGATCAAGTAAGCCCCAAACTTTGCTGTCTGCTTATGGTCACTTAAAATAATTGTTTCACAGTGAATAAAACCAGGAATAAATTCTACATTCCTTTGCCTGGTTCTCAAAAGAGATGAAGTCTTAGAAAGTTTCATCTTTCTTTCCTTTTTCAGTGATTCACAGTTGGAAAAGTGGGACCTTATACCCATATAGTTCAAGTTACTGTTAGCAACGGCCCTGAGCTGAAGTCAAAGATTTGAACTTTCTTTAAAATGGAAGCTCAGACAGCCTGTGGTTAGGCACAGGACTCAGAAGATGCCCCAGGCTCACACATCTGGGGGTCCTGAGGTACCACCGCTGTCACCCAGCTCAAGCTCCCATGTAACAAAGACCTCTGAAATGTATCCAGCACTTCCCAGCTTTAATCCAGGAATGTGTGGATGATGCAGAGCATGTCTAAAAGAAAGCAATCCAACCTTAACTCAGAGACTACAATGAGCACAGAATTTACCCCATCCCTTCACAAGCTGTTCCAGAGCTTAATTAACTGTTAATTTACCATACCCATTAATAATTGTTTGGATGGTTGGCTAACCTTGTAGTAAAGAATGAGACTGTCTTAGGCTTAGCTCAGTTGAACACTCTTGCTGTCCTTCAGACCTGATTTCGGTCCCCAGCTCTGCCCCAGACTTCCTCTGCCACCCTGGGCAAAGTGACTCCCTTCCTCTGTACCTCCACTCCCATCTACCCAAAACACACATCCTTTGTCCATCTTGCCTAGTTTGATTATGGCCCTCTTCCAGCTAGGGATTTTCCTGCAGATACACAGCACTAGCATGCTAGAAATTTGCTATTAAATATTTGTATTGCAACTAGAAACCATAGTTAATAACAATTAAAATGCAGGACTTGATGCTGAAGTTAAATCTCCTCGACAGACTGGATCAAATCCACCCAGCTGTGAGATAATTAAAATCTGATATGTTAGTTCAGACTCACTTCTTTATCTTTTACAAATAAAAATAATATATCAATTACAATGTATTTGCATTCAAACTGATTCTCATTTCAGTTAACTAATTCAAGAGTCAACCCTCCGAGTTTGATCACACACCATCTGAAAGGGCTGGGAGATGGCTGTATGCCCTATTAACTCTACAGAAATACTCCCTGGCACTTCCCCAGCAGGTGTAAGAGCAGGAGTCATATGGGGACTTTAACTGTGCACACCCAGCACTTCTAAATTGCCACACTGCCCATGGCTTACGCCAAATTTACACAGCCATGGCACGGGAAAGTAAGCATGTCCTCTGCAGCCTCTCAGTGCTATTTATGTATATGGGCTCACCAGGACCCTGACGGGGGCTTCATCCGCCCTGGCACTGCTGGAGGCACCACAGCTGGGCTCCCACACAACTCCAACCCCAAATGAAGTGCCTGTGGTGCATAGTGGCACAGAGAGTAGGTGTCCTTCAGGCCTTTGCAAACTAGACACCCGTTGCACAGCTGCTCCTGTGTATGCAGAGCATTCCCTTAACTGTATGGGGTTTGCTCAGAGTTTGGTGCACGTGTGACTCGGCCGGAGATGAGGAGCAAGACCCAGGAGCACAGACGTCACAGAGGTCCTCATGCCACCCCTCTGAACCCTCATGCACAACTGCAATGCTGATGACAGCATCTCTGCCCTTCCTGCTCAACAGGGGACCTTCTCCACACACGTAGCTCCATTTAAGGTACAAAGAGGACGTTATCCTCTCTCCCCTCTACCATCACCTATTTGGCTTTGCAGTATCGCCATTCCATCACTCATGCAGTTGGATCCAACTACGAGTGTACTTAGGCACATCAACCCAAGAAACCCCCCTGCAGCTGCAGCATATGGTAGTCATACCATCGCCTGCCCTTTTGAAAAGGGATTAAATACTCACACAAGGGATAGCCCGACCTGAGCAACATTTTCCTAAAAGAAGGACTAAATATACCCCTAATGCAGAATGGTTCTCCCCATGATAAGCCTCACTGCCTGAAAACAGTGATTCATAGTGAAGTCAAAGTCACTGTGCATTTTATCCTCCCTCGTACCAGTTAATATGAAGCAGTTACACTGATGAATCTCAGGAATAATCTCCTGGCTGTGATATAAATCACCATAGCTCCACTGAAGTGATGGAACTGCACACACTTATATCAGCTTGGAGCCAGCCCTATATATTTTCAGGAGAAATAGCAGGACTTAAGGGTTAAACGGGATCTAAATGACTGAACCAGAACCCAACTCCAAAATGTAGGGGACACGTAAAGCATGAACCAAAGAAATGCAGGTGGTTCCGATACCTGATCCTACCTTTTGACACAGACAGGTCATTTCCACTAATTTCTAACAACAACACTCTAGACTCCCTGATAGGTACAGGAATTTTGCCACAGACATCCCTGTGGTCACCCCAGTATGGCTGAGTCTCAGTAGGAAATAACAAATCCAACTAAATCACACCTACAATTTTCTTATGGGATCTATATATGTATTTTACCCACCACAGGCATCCTTCCCCGGAAATACACAGTTTACATGCCTTTGGTGTTTTTCATGGCTCATTACTCAAAATAATTTATGACAAGTTTATGCTGCTACAGTACATCATTTTGTGATTTTCTGCAATAAAACCATTGCACTGACTACTTTTGGCTCTTTATTACATTTGAGGTCACTTGAAAGGGTAATTTCATCTACTGAACATTAAATCCTGCAATAATTCAATACTTTCAAGATATACGAAAGCAGTGCGCTCCTTTTCTGCAGGATCATGTGGCTAGAACTGAGCGTAGCCATGGCCAGGTATGGCACACAGTTTTGGCTGGAAGAAACTGCTATCACAGAGCAAAGCACATCTTGGTGACCATCTCAGAAATGCTAAATGTGGTTAAAGTAATTTTTATAGATAAGTTGAATGCCTAATCTTTTATTAACAGACCCGCATGCACAAGGCCACCGCAGCGGACAGGCTGACATTTATAGAAGGTGCTTTGGGACTGATGGACTGACTAGGCTTTTAAGCATTTTTTCCATCACTGTTTACACAGCCAAACCATTGGGAATTCCTCAAGATTCTCAAACTTGATGATTTTGCCACTACAGTGCTCAAGGAAATGTAGCTGCACAGGAACCGGTTAAGTAATCACACTAAAATAGCTTTAATATCACACCACATCCGACAGCTTTACCTCAGACCTCCAAGGACTCCAGGGTTTGCCCACACTACTGAAGAGCAACATTTTGCGTTCAGGGCGGTCAGCGTGGAGTAACCACTCCTGCACTGAAGGAAGTTACTCTCAAGATCAGCACACCGATATTTTTTCTCTACAGAAGCAACAAGCAAGTTCTCCCATCCCTGCCAAGAGATCAGAGCCTTCAAGGCCACTTTTAAACATTGGTTTTAAAGGTTTATAGTGACAATGTTTAAGTCATCCCCTGTCTTGAGAGAACTTGAGGAAAAAAAGGAACAGGGGAAAACCCCAATAACTTCTGAGAGGTTTGAGCTGCAGATAAGTCAACCAGGAAAAGGGAATGTCCCGAACTGGATGTCCCATCGAAGTGAGGCCATGCAAGCCGCCACCACCACCAAACACACCACTAATGTCACACCTACCTGGGACATCAGGGCTGCTCGGGAAACAGGACAGCCAAATTACTGCTGCAAGCATGGCTATGCTTGCAGCACAGAGCTGACCGTTGGTGGATAGGAAGGTTGAAATGCTGCCTGGAGAGAAAGCAGCTGCTGTCACTGATGAAGGAACGAGCAAGGCAGGGGCAGGCAGGGCTGCCTCATCCAGAGCAGCTGATGAGGTGCAGGAAAACATGAACAACGCAGCTGAAATACGCAGGCTGCCAGATAATATCTCTGTCTCCTTCTAAGGCAAAATATAACCTGTAGGACTTGGCTACTGGTCCATCACCTTCGAAGGGCTCTCTGTAAATGAGACCCTGCATTAATAGCCCAGCTCTGCACTGCCTTCCGACAGACATTGCTCTTTAAGGACTTTCTAGGTCTTCAGGGCTCTTCCCAGGTCTTCAGCTGTCCCACGTGGACCCCTCCTCTTCCACATACATATAGGTTGCACATGGAAACACGCCCTTGAGGATAAGGTGGTTCAGTGCTAATAGAATCATCTTTGCTCCTGTGTGTATCTGTGCGGTGCTCTCACAGCTGAGAAGGGACTAGAAAGAAGGAAAAAAATCTTCTGTCCCTCTACTTTGCAGGTGTATTTCTTCACCAAGCCTCTCTGGATATGAAAACTTCATTTTTCCCCCACACTATCTTAATGAAATGCTGAGTGCTAATGGAATCATCTTTGCTCCTGTGTGTACCTGTGCAGTGCTCTCACAGCTGAGAAAGGACTAGAAAGAAGGAAAAAAATCTGTCCCTCTACTTTGCAGGTGTATTTCTTCACCAAGCCTCTCTGGATATGAAAACTCCATTTTTCCCCTGCACTATCTTAATGAAATGCAGTAAAAAAGGGCATCAACTTTGTTTAAAATGTCCAATTTTAAAGTGCCTTACTTACTGACAGCCTTTATTTTGGGGGTGATTTTAAGATCATTGTCAGATCCTTCTTCATTAGAAGACCTGTAGCTGTCCCACCTTTTTTTCTGCAGAAAAATCCTTCTTTAGCCAGCATTGCAAGGACAGGTCTCCTAAAATCAGTAGGGCCATGCCTGGCCTGGGCTGGATGCTGGAGGCAGTGCCGTAGGCTGGCATGCAGCTGGAAAGAGGAGAACACTCCAGCAGACTCCCTATCCTTGCCTGTGCGGGATTTCACTGACCTCCACCTCTTGGCACGATTTTTCCCCACCCTGTGCTGAGAATCCTAGGCTACCTTATTCCAGAGTTCAGCCACTACCTGTTTGGAGAGGAAAATGATCGTGAGCAGAAAGCTGGAATGTCTCCAGCGACGTGAAGAAGATGCTGTAGTACAAACGTGCTGATCGCACAGGTTGAAGTCTGGGACATGTTGAGGCTGGAAGCTGTGTGCCTCTGCCTTAATAAGGAGATACGTTTTCCTAGCTACATGCCAGAAGCTGTCCTCTCCTCATACTCTTCCTCTGCTCTCTAGGATTTCCACTACCTGCATTTCTCCAGCACTTCTCTTCCTCCACAGCTCCCTCTTTTGTTTCCCTACTAAAGCCTGTATTTCACTGTGGCCTCTCTCCAGCCCTTCTTTAGCACAGAAGGGGAGGAGAGAGGGCACGGGCTGTTCGCAGGGAATATTTTGGTAGCTAAGCTTTGCCTGCTCAATCCCTGGCTACTTAACCATAGGGCTGTTCACAAGGGGTAGGGGTAATTGCAGGAGTACCTGGGCAGCAAAGAGGTTGGAGTAAACAGAGGGCTCAGATGCTCTGAAGAAGTAACAGCAGAAAAAAACCTCTGCTCCTCGGTTTTACCAGCCCCAGCCTTTGCTATTTCATTTCAGCCTCTGGCTGAAGAGTGAGTGCCTGCACAGGAGAACTTGGAGGAAAGATTTCATGGGGGAACTTCACTTCCTATCTACAGCTTCTCACTTAAGGAGGGAAAATAGCCTTAAACATGGACTTTTGATTCATGAGACAAAGAACCCAAACACACTCTTCTTGTTTCAGGGGGGTTGTTAGTCATCAAAATAATTTGTGCTCAGTCCCCAGTGATTCTCAGCTTTTGCTGTAAAAGCCTGCACTGCTCTTTCCTTCTGAATTTCAATCAGGTGTCATTACTGTGTGTTGCCCACCTTTTGCTGAGGATAGATGCTTCTCATAACATGCTGGAATTGCTCAATGCAGTGAACTTATTCTCTTTACGAACCTGAATCACACTAAGTGGCTTTACTTACCATCTGCTTTTTTGATTTGCTTACTCTTCTGCTCCTCCTGTCTGCAAGAGCCATTTGTTTCCTTGCCTATAAATTAGGGGTCCAGAAGAAACTGCAGCGTTGTCATCAGGTTACTGAAATACGGTTCTGAGAATGGACCTACAAAAGAGGTTGGAAGCAAAACTTAGCACAGAGCCCAACTAGCTGTGATTGGATTTTGAGACCAAAACGCTATAATCAACAGCAAAAGAAATAAACAGGATAATTTCTTTCATTTGATCATTAGCACAACTCCTCGGTTACATGTGATAATTACTGGCGAAGATTTACATACAGAAAGCGTGCCTGAAAATGTTTAAAGCTATTTCTTTATAACAGAACCACTACCAGCATACCAATTACATGACATAAAATGCATCGAGCTCAGAGAAATCCCACAAGGCTTTCAACAGCATAACCTGCTAGCCTTTTGCTGCTCTGGGCTCGGGCTCGCTTGCCGGATGTACTGATTTAAGCAATGAATACACATTCTCAGCAATCTGTCATGTGTGTTTACAGAATTATCTCTAGAAAAGCTTCTACGTTAGCCTGGAAATGAGAAGTAACACAAGATTAAGATCTTCAGTCCTCACCCCAGTAACGTACTAATGGATCATAATGTGTGACTTTGTGTAAGCAAGGTATGGGGGTACGTCTCCATTAAGAAACTTTCTTATCATCTCGTGTTTTACAAAAGCAAAGTTTAGGAATTTGCTAGAATTTATGTCCATTAAAATAAAGAATGAAGCTCCAACTTGTTTCTCTGAGACTGTATCGTCCTAGGGGTTGACTCGAAGGTCACTGATAGAAAGAAATTTATGGACTTTAGAACTGGAGTCCAGTGGGTGAAGAGCCAAAATGCATTAAGGTAGATGCAAGGGAGGGAGGGAAGGAAACAGCCATGCCCATGAGTATAAAGAGAATCACTTCTGAGAGAAGGATCTGCAAATGAGAAAGGTGTCAGGTGGCTCATTTGGTGGTCTGGGTTTCGATGTGAATTCAGCTAGAAGTAGGAAAATACACATACTTTGCACTGCTCCCACCTATTTCTAGGCTGGTCTGATTATCTTATGTAGAAAAAGACTTTGGCTGTGCAGCCTTTGCCAAAAAATCCCTTCCTCATTTGAGCACCCCTGGTTCTCCTGCAGTGCAGGGAAATGGAGCGGCAAGAGGAAGATGAACATGACAGATGTCCAGACTTGAGCCAGTCAATTCAGCTTTTCCATGAAGTATCTGGGTTAGAGAGCATGTTGCCCAGTTTGCAGCTCTGGATGTCACTCCAGCTCCTAAGGCAATTTCCAGTGACCCAGAAAAGGAATGTGTTAAGGACACCAGTGCATCTCCTCTCCTCCCGACAGGCATGGTGGGAGTGGACCCCACCAGCAGTACTTTGAATGCCAATAGGGCCAGCCTAAGGCTGGTGTGGGGTAGAGACAGGGTGGACAACGCTGCAGTTTGAGGGTAGTTGGGAGGTACCTCTTCCTGGGATGGCAGATGGCAATACAAACCATACATCGCCCAGTATGTACAAATCAACAGGTAGCGAAGGAGATGGCCAGATGAGTAAATCAAAGGAAGGTCCTGTTCAATTTTCTTAGTGTTTCCTCACTGAATTCAGTGGAATTGCACCAGCTGAGGAGGCAGCAGAGGAGCAGGGTCAACAGCCACTGTGCCCAAAGCTGGATGTCTTTTGATCTGCAAAGATAAAGACCTGACCCAGGCACAAAAGAAATATGGGCTGAATTTCATAGAATCACAGAATGGGTTGGGTTGGAAGGTACCTTAAAGACCATCTAGTTCCAACCCCCCTGCCATGGGCAGGGACACCTTGCACTAGACCAGGTTGCTCAAAGCCGCATCCAGCCTGGCCTTGGACACTTCCAGGGATGGGGCATCCACAGCTTCTCTGGGATCTGGTGCTGTAGTTTAGGGCTGCCCACACATGCCACACACATGAATTTCTCAGCCACACTTATTTCTAGCTCAGACATTGTATATTGCAATGCAATGGCATTACTCTTTGTTTGCTACGAAGGTTGTTTCTTCCCTACAAATACAGTATAATGATCTGTTATTTGACAGCAACATTATTCCCTCATTACTGTTTATAAAAGCAGCAGGAGAGAGACATGGATACTGCAGTGTGACTGAATGGGCAGGAAGTCCTTCAGAGAGAAGAGAGTGTTTTACTGTTTTAGGGTGTTACAGTCCATACCTTAACTCTTCCTGGATCCCAGAAGGGGGACCTAAGACCTCCTGGATCACATTTTTTCAGATATGAGGCCTAAAGCTTAAAAACACCTCTTCTTCAAAAGTTTATAGTCCCCATATATATTAGAATCAACATTTTATGTACTTAGAGGAATGACTTAGGAGGAGTGACTGGTGAGAACAGAAAGACAAGAAGAACTGGGTGCCAGCGGGATGCTAATGAGACAGGCTGGTAACGGCCGAGTGACATTTTACAGCTCTGAGACTCCTTGCTGCAGACTTCACAGGGAGAGGGTGTGCTGACAATACTTGATGTGTCCTGCTCTGCCCCAGCCTTACCCTAGCCCCTGCTGACAGCCAGACCTAGCCAACACACCCCTGACCTTTCTGGAGGAGGCACGAAGGCAGGTGAACGTGATGTTTGCCGAGGATGCTGGAACATCATAGCTTTTGTCTACTTCATCCACGTGCCTTAAGCACGCGGGGTGGGTGCAGCACTGAACCAGAGCTGCTGGCTGAAATGCTGCTTGTGTTGCAAAGACGCTGCACTTTTATGCTGTACTTTCTTGTCTTATGATACCCTGGAAGAGATGGGAGGACACACAGACAACCCTGCTAAAAACGGCAAAGGAGGTCCCTGGTGAAAAAGAGGAAGGAAGGACACATGGATGTAGTCACGCATCCGTCAAACCCTGCCATAAAGCGCTTTACAGCCGTGCTAGACCCTCCAGGCCCATCGAGTCACAGACATACCTGCTTAGACGCATTAGCCTGGAGCTATTTTCAGCATTTACAGTCCAGTTGCACCTTGGGTGCAGCCTGGGTTGCTGCCCCGTCGTGCTGGACATGGTACAAGAACCGCAGAGCTGAGACTCCGAACAATGGAGCCAAATGGCAGCCTTGATGAGGAACATGGCACGGTACGGATTGCTTGGGGTTTACCTCCCAGCCCAACTCCGCTGCCTTTTGAGTCGTTTCATTCCCTCATGTTGCTGTCTGGTCGTGGGAGAGGCATATCTTGTGCCATTTCCCCCATTCCGTTTTAGCCCTAATATTGCCCGTGAGATGGATTAATGGCACGCTGTTTTCTAGTCTAGTAATCTTTGTCACAAAAGAGAGTGAAAGCATACAGTGAAAATGAAGATCTATCAGCCCTGCCATCTGACTGATGGCTCACTCTGATAGCTAATACGAAGATGAGGACAGAAGATGAAAAAAAAAAACCAAACCTCTTTCTCATTTTAATACCAAGAACAGTGCACAGCACCTGTATCCATCTTTTTGATAAAGCCTGTAATGAAAATGGCAGCATGCTGGAATGTCATCATACCTCCGTGATGGGCTGTAATTTCACACCCCTCCACGGGCACTGCAGACAGTCTGCAAGTACTCGGGTTAAAAATGCCTGTCACTCACTCCGTGCATTGCATCTTGGCATCACCTAGATGGTATTTCAAGCCCCTCATGCCACACAAGCTATCACACCCCCTGTTTTCTACTAGTTAATTGGGCAGGGACTTGAAGTGCAGAGCGCTTTGTATTCTCAGAGACAGCAGCTAGCCACACTGGATGTATGTGTTTTTTATACCCAACAATCAGCTAGAAAACAAGGTATTGAAATGAAATTAATTGCACACATCTTCAGCCTTCATGCCACAGGCATGTTCTTCACTGACCTTTTCCTCTGTTCCACCTTTTAGGCACACCACAAGCATCCTTGCACCTCCCAGGAGCAAAAAGAAGAGTGTACTTGTTTTCTGTATCCCCTGGCAAATCTCGTCTTACTTTTTCCTTTCTTCCAGCCAAAGGCACAGCTGGACACTACACGATTAAGATGTTATTTTAGGAGCAACCTAGGAAAACTTGGTTTGGACTTGAGCTCTGCTGGTTCAACTTCTTGTGAATCCTTCAGACATTGCTTGTGTCCAGATCCACCCTGGGAGCAGGAAGAGCCTTCATCCGAAAGAGGAGCCGTGTGACTAATGCGGTATGCAAACAAACAAGGCTGCGAGATGCTGGGGTGAAGGATGAAGTGTTCATCTGCTCCCTTCCCTGCAGAAAACCAGCTTTGCCCATCAGTGGGATCCCTTCCCTTGATGGGTTTCAGGCCAAGTCTCGGGAGTTAAAAACTTTTCCTTCCCACTGGTACGTGGAGGAGGACCATATTCCCTTTCTTTCCTGGGACATGTCATGGTTATTCCTTGGGGATGGGCCTTGCCAAAGGTTTGGATACAAGCAGGAGGAGAAGAGGAGGTGGTCAGTCTGGGGGTTGCCCTCCTGACGTCTGGATGCAGCAGTTTCAGCAAGGCACCAGGATGGCCCAGGACACCTCCAGCTTTGGCAAAGGCAGTACGAGCCCATCAAGAGTCTGGCAGTGACAGGTATGCAGGATTCATTCTTTCCAATAGGATGGGCCATTTGGCAGCAATTCAGGTCTCTGTGTAAGGGATCTGTCCTAACCTTTCAAAAACCCTGGGTTTACTAATCCTCACTTGATTGTTTCCTGCTTTGAGCGATTTACATAGTTATTAGGCCCAGCTCTCATTCTCTCTTCTAAAACTAGCAGAGGACAGGGCTGAGTGAGAGGGGAAATTTGACTACTTAGTGTTTTGTCTGCCTGTTACTATCTGTAGGGAGCAGCTACACAGCCTGGCAACAGTCTGCAGAGAGCCTGAAATGCTTCAAAATTAAAAAGACCCAGATTTACGCTTCTTCTGACTCCTCATTCTCACAGGCCAAAAGAAAAAAGAGAAAGGAAGACAGAAAGAAAAGAGATCATTTGTTTGCAGAATATTTCTCTATGTGTATATTTTGCAGGAGGTTAATTGCAAAGGGTGTTTCTATGCCAACAAGGGCTGAGAACAGACGGCTGAACTTGGAGAAGCATCCGCCCCCGAGCAGACGTTATGATGCACGGATGATGTAGCCCAGTGGCTAGCACATGGAGCAGGCCACCAGGAGATGGGGCTTCTGGACCACATCTCCCTGCCTGCAGCGCTGGTGGAATTACTTGACCTTCCCCTGCCCTAGCTCATCCTGCAGATCCCTCGAGAGGGTGGTCTGACTGCTTCTCTGGTGGGCTTCAGTCCTTGGGTTTCAGCCCTTCCCCTTATGAGCCATGGGCAGAAGTTGGTAGCACTGGGCTGAACTGGGCACCTGCAGAGGTCCAGGCAGGTCATTCCCATCCTACGCAGCCCTGGCACTTCCTTGGGAGGGGTGAGCAGGAGAAGGCGCAGAGCAGTTCAGCAGCCAAGGCCGGAGCTGCTGGAATGGCTGCTCCCCCTCTCCAGCATGGGAGGATGGAAGCAGTGGCTGAGCCGTGTAGCTTTTGGGGACTGGTGTGAAGTTTGCCTTGGACAGTGGAGTCCTGGCCTTGACTGCAGGCTTCAGAAGCAAATGCCACATAAAGGTACCAAGTCATTAAGACTTCATTAACCTGTGAGGTATTCACATCATAGTTATCTGCTCCAGCCCTCTCAAACGTATTTAAAGTCTGAGGATGAGCACAAACAGCATTTTAAAGGGAAATCATTTTAATAAAGTGCATACCAAATCTCCAGACAAAGTTAAAAAAATACTATGAGAACTTGGCTTAAAACTACTCAGAGAAGGCAGAGGATGTTGTGGTTCTTAGTGACTCATTTTTCAAGCAAGGACCGTAATTTAAGATGGGTTTCAAGATTGTCTAGGGAGGAAGATCCTGCTCCACACACTTTTGCGTTCTGAGACATTTGAAGTGCAGATGGAGAAGGAGGTGGCTTAGGCATGCCTCTGGACAAGAAGCTACAAATGGGCTCTAAATGGAAGCATAAATAATTTCTCTGGGTTTCTGGGGTGAGTTATGTAATCAAAGTGGTAGATGAGCATTCAGATCATTCTCTCCTGGCTGAGTTCAGCACCTTTGCACAGGTCTTCAGAGCAAAAACATGAAGTACCCTATAAGACCGGCTGAGGTCTTGCAGCTGGACTGACCAACATCCCTTGGATCAACGTGCATCTCTCAACTTTAAGGGGTATATTAGTGTGAACAAGATGACCAACCTCACTGAGAATCCAGCTGGTGAAACAGCCTTGAGAATGTATCATCTGTGTCCTATTATAATGCCAGAAAGAAAACCAAACCTTTAGAGTAGCTGAGTGACACACACCCCAGCTAACTACAACCTCACTGCAGCACCGCATCTTGCCAATCTGCAGCTGAATTCCCTTGAATCATCAGATGAACAGATTTTCCTCCAGTTTGCTCATCCAAGCTTTTCCACATGACCACGCTGTGCCTCCGGAGCCCACCGAGAATGAGGGGCTATGGCGAGCGCACACTGTGCACAGATCTGCATGCAGGAGACACTGCAAGAGAGCAACACCAACTGTCTTGGTGATAACATCTGGGACACCTTCATCTCACTGAAAACCTCTGAACAGAATGGGTAGGATCAGGCCATCACAAACCTGTAGACAACCCCTACCTTATTCCCACACTCCTCAGGCTGCTTTTGGAGGTCGACAGCACCGTGCCTTCACTCAAAGCCACGTCTGTCTTAGCTCATGTTTGCAGGGATTATATCAATTTTTTGGTTTCCCTAATTTAGTATTGAAAGAACCAATGTTATTTTAATAAACTATTTCTTTAAACCAGCCTTGGAAACAGCTACCAAGAGACAGAAAAACTCCAAATACGAGGCAAAGCAGCACATTGCTGTATGCCATGGTGTGCTGGTTTTGATTGGGACAGAGTTAATTCTCTTCACAGTAGCTAGTATGAGGCTATGCTTTGGATTTGTGCTGAGAAGAATGTTGATGACACACTGATGGTTTTAGTTATTGCTAAGCAATGTTTATGTTAAGCCAAGGACGTTTTCAATTTCTCATCCTGCGCTTGTGTTCCAGCTTCTTCTCTACAAGAGGCCGTGAGGGGACACAGCCAGGACAGCTGACCCGAACTGACCAAAGGGATATTTCATACTACAGGATGTCAGTGTATAAGTCGAGGGAATTGTCTGAGGGGTCTGGTTCTTGGGGTTCTCAGGCTCTGTCTTTCTCTCTCTGTCTCTCACTGCTCGAGGGCCGGCTGGGCATCAGTTGGTGGGTGCTGATCTGTTGTATCATTTGGGGTTTTTCCCTATTATTCTCATTATGTATTATTTTTATTACTATTTAGTAGTAGTAGTACTAATATTACTAGTATTATTAGTATTAGCATTGTTAATATTATTAGTATAACTATTTTATTTCATTTATTGTCAATTATTAAACTGTTCTTATCTTGACCCACAAGTGTTTTTATCTTTTTCCTCCGATTCTCTCCCCCATCCCACTGGGGGGAGTGAGCTGCCGTGCGGTGCTCAGTTGCCAGCTGGGTTAAACCATGACACACGGTCAGTTAGGAAAGCCACTGAACAACTCGGTTCCTTCCTTTGATCTGTGGCATCTGCTGAGGCACCTACCTGGGAGCAGGGTCAGAGCACTTCACAGCTTTAACACTTGGCAGCAGAGAGTTAATCAGTGTCCTTAGCGTTCATCACAAAAACACCTCTCTAAGGCTTGTGCTGTGTGCCCGTGTACCTGTTCTTAATCAGCACATAGGTTCTGTCTGCACTGAAAAGCTTTGCCAAGGTAACTCTGACACGATGGCTTAGTTTATTCAAAGAAATTACATAAGCTACACCAGCAAAAACACACTGACTCTAGTTACAGTCATAAATTATCTCCAGGACTGAGTTATAGATAAAGTTTTGCCAGCACAGCAATGCTCCTTAGGGATACCATTTTTTCATGGCATTTCTATGCCAGCAAAAGTCATGCAGATGCAGCTATGCCAGCACAAAATTCCTTTTGCCAGCAAAGAAGTGTTGGCTACAAAATTCCAACTTCTTAACGCTTATTGCTTTCCCAGGAAGAGTTTCTAGAGTAGACTCAGCTGTAATTTGAGCACTGGGGACAGAGTAATCTACTACATTTGAAATCACTTCTCACAGCAAGGTAGGCAAGGCACCTCCAAGAGCTTTTATTCTGTGCAAATCTGTGCTATTTACAGTGCCCTGACATAACACAGTTTTCTTGTTTGCTTATATAGCCAGAGCCTCTCCACCGGAGCTCTGCACCAAATAAAGTGTTCCAAACAAATAATTTAGGAGGTGAGCAACTTAATTTCTGCATAAGGAAACAACCTGCCAGAGAGCTGCAGAACAGCCAACGGCACCAGCCTCCTCCTCAGCCTCGCTGGGCTCATTTTTCTTAGCAGGATGGTGCTCGGTGCAGTCCTGAGCCCAGGAGCTGCAGCAGCTACAGCTGAATCTGCTACAGCAGAGAGCAGTATGAGAGACAACCCACCTATTGCCATAACCTGGGCCCTAAGCAAGTGCCATAGGAATTTCCAAAACTTAGCTACACTATGGGATCCATTACCCAAGACCAGCGACTCTTCACCACTGTTTAACTCTGAGTTACGGTGTGAGCTCTGCCAGGCAGGTACCGCTCACCTGGGCCAGCTCTAGAGCAGTGGACAAGGGAGGGAGGAGGCGGTGCTTGCATCCTGCTTGGAATTCCTCAGGAAGACACTCGGATGCAGTGTCTGTGCTCTTGGCCGTGCTATCTGCATTGTAATGTTTGTGTTTCTGCTATCCTCTAGATGCAAGGCAATAAAATTAGCATTCACATTCAGATTTATAACCCAGTAAAGTTCTCTCTAATAAAAACAAGCTCATTTATGAGACCAGATTTCAGGCATGACTTGCAAGAGGGAAAATAACATCCTGTGTAATTCTAATGGCTCACACCTCAGTGGGCAGACATGGCAGATATTTTTCTGCTGCGCTGCTTCTGCTCTCAGCCTCCCCTCATCTGTGCAGTGCCTGGGGGTCATTCCTGAAGTCCCCCTGTGCCACTCTGAGCTGCAGGCTTGGCACCAGCCCTGTGCAGTGATCCCAGTCCCATGTCCTCTGCATAGGCACCCTGGGGAAGGGGAACAGCTAAGGAGCCTCCTTCCGCTTCCAATCACACGTCAGTAAACATCCTGGGCCAAGCTTTCTGGCTGAGGTGCCAAATGACAGCCACAGAAGCTGGGCAGGGACAAAACGGCCTGTAGTGACAGGACAAGGGTTTAAATTGAAAGAGGGGAGATTGAGATGGGACATCAGGAAGAAGTTCTTCCTGGAGACGGTGTTGAGGCACTGGGACAGGTTGCCCAGAGAAGCTGTGGATGCCCCATCCCTGGAAGTGTTCAAGGCCAGGCTGGATGAGGCTTGGAGCAACCTGGTCTAGTGGAAGGTGTCCCTGCCCATGGCAGGGGGTGGGACTGGATGGGCTTTAAGGTCCCTTCCAACACAAACCATTCACTGATTCTATGAAAAGCCCATATGCTGCTGCTCAGTTATTCCATACGAGCAGGTGGCACTCCTGGGACTGCATGTGATGCACATTTCCATGGTATGTTGTGCCCCAATGCAACGAGGCATCTTGTTGTCTCCTGTGTGTAAATGCAGTGGAAAAAACGATCCCTCTCTCACCACAAAGCAAGACAATGCAAGAAGACATGAGTTTAAGCTCTGCTGTTGCATGTGCCCTGTCAGAGGCAGCCGGGAGAGGATCGCTCCCGCCTGTTACCGTGGCATTCCTCGTGCTCTCGTCTATCAGATCCCTGTGCGAGACCTCAGCGCTTTCAAGTGTTTCACAGTTTCTATTGCAGCCCTTCTGCTCTCACAAGCCCCGCCCTCCCCGGTCCCTCAACCACTTGCCCAAAAGCAAGAGATGTGGAAAGCAGGGGGGAGGGAAGCACCTAAGGGTGGTTTTGGCCTGGCCAAGTGGGGAGCATTCACCAGGATAGATTTTAGCCTCTGACACAAAGGGTTGTGAATTATGGGTCAGGAAAGCACAAGCAACAAGAAGACTAAAAGCCACCATTTCTCCCTCTATATTTACTATAGCAATAAAGTATCTTCATAGCAGCTGGCTGTAATGTAAATCCTCTTTAAGGACTAACGGCTGTGTAGGGGACCATTAAAAAACCAGCTCCATCATTAAGGCTTTGGGCTGGGAGACTGCCTGTGCTGTTAGTCTGCAGGGAGGACTGCTCTGCAAGGCTGCACGGAGCTGCTCGGAGACTGCTTTGCTCGGGGCTTCACTGCTGCACAGCAAACTGGCTCCCTGGCCCACGCACTGGCTAATTGCTGGATTTCAGAAGGCAATTTTCTCTCTCCAAATCAATGCTACTCACTAGCAAACAGCTACATCAGCTCTGCTTTCCTGCAAGCACTCACTGGGCCCTCCGGCCACAAGCTGCTTGCTGGTCATGGAGCTGGTGATCTGCCCCTACACAAGACCCCACTGCAGACTGGGAGAAAGCTCAGAGCACATGGGTGGGTCTGATCACAGCTCCGAGCCCAAAGCCCTTAACGTGTTGCAGCGTGGGGCCAGCACTGACTGCAGCAGTGCAGTGCCCTGCACTTTGCAGTGGTTGTGATATACTGTTCACCACCAACCCCTCCTTGGAAGGCTTTTTCTCTGTCAGTTTATGGACCCTGGATATATTTTCAGGGCCTTTGCAATGTGACACTTGCATGGGCACATAAAACAACACACCCCAAATCAGCTATCACCTGAAAAACAATCAGTTGCAGAATCAGCTCCTTTTGAAGTAGTAATATAATCATTCCTGCCTCTCTCTCTTCCTGGGGCATCTGGCTTTAATCTAACATCTTGCAGGCTTTCCAAACAGTGCCTGGTGCTGTAGTGCTATGTTCCCAGGATGCTGCACTTGGAAGATGCTCCTCCACACTGACAGAAATGGAGAGGCCCCTGCCTGTCTCACCACATCCCAGGATAAGACGGCTTCTTAGCGCTGTATGTCTTGGAAGCTGCAAAGGGGGAAGCACAGGGCAGGCTGGGGAGCATGACACCAGCGATCAGAGCAGAGAGCCCAACAGCAACGCTGCCCTGCTTGATGGCCTCAGTCCAATTTCACCCACGTAGGAGGGCATTGGGAGGAACAACAATGAAACCAAAGCACACCACGGGGACGAGAGCTTGGGACATTGCCCTGACCAAACAGCAATTGCTTCCCTCTTTCTCCCAGTGCAGCATCCTTCCTCAGCTGTCACTCTGAGCAAAGAGTTTTGGGATTCCCTAGTTGCATGCTGGGCCACATGGCATATTGGTAGACAAGCCCTGGGTTACATCAGCCCGTGAGCGGTGGGTCTGATGCAGCCCCTGCCCAGCACCCCCACACCACGGTAACCCTCAGCTCCCCCATCCTTCAACCTCCAGCGGGTCAAGCTGGGGCGGCTGTGCCAGTAGTGACGTGCTCCCTGCCTGGCTGGTAGCCCGTGCTCGTTTAGTTGTGCCCAAGCCACATTAAGCAGATAAATGTTGGTCTCGCACTGTGGTCGCTTCTGTTGCAGTAGTCTGGGTCACTCTGCTCTGCCCAAGACCTAAATTCTTTAACACCTCTGAGGTCTCATCACTGCTCTTCAACTTGGCTGATGCTGGCTGGTGGCCTCAGCAGGTACTGTGGAGGGACAAACAGACAGTCCAGTCCCTCAATCTCAATTTCTACCTTGAACTCCCACCGTAAGGTTAAGGATACTGTAGCATCGTGGGCTGCCAGCCTTTGCAATACCATGGACTGCACTAGTAACAGCCTGTTATTCTTCAGGCGATGGCACAGATGGTTAGCCCAGCACCCCGTGGCTGCAGCCGAACCCCATGAATTGGGCAGAATCTATCACAGGGCTGTGGGTTCAGATTGATGCTTCACAATCTGCTTTCAAGCAGAGAAGTTGGCACAACAAGCATCTTCTTGCAGGATTCTGGCTGGCAGCTGCATGACAGGATTTAATCAGTTATGTTTATGAAATCTGACCCAACCTGCATCTGCTGACCTTGGCCCCAAGACGTGCAACACGTCCAATGAACACAGACTCACAGATCCATCACTATCTTTATCTAAGAGCCGGTCTATCATCCATCCAGTGCATCTTGATGATCTTCGTGTAATCAGCATACAGATGCCTCTTTGCATTTCTCAGATATTCAGAGAGAAAGAGCATCCTGTGTAAAAAAAGAGAAAAAATCATCCATGGAAGAGGAAAATGGAAAACAGCTGCATCTTTGCGCAACAGCTCTCCTCCGCTCCGTATCTGGACGTCTGTATGGGTAATTACTGCATAGTTTATATCCCCCTGTTACTCCATAGGTGTGATGGAGAAGAAAAAAGCCTGGGTTGCTCATTATCAACCAAATCCCTGGTTCCTTCCTTGGAAGCCTAGGTGGCCTCACTCTTCCAAGGCCAAATCACCTCAGTGACCACCTCAAAAGAAGGAACTGTAACGATGAGCTCAGCCCCGGTGAGAAGATGCCGTGAGACCAGCCATTTTGAAATGGAGCTCTGTAAAAACCCCACATCTGCTTCTGAGTTGGCACAGGTGAAAAGGAAAATATCCTTTGGGAACAAAAGTAAAGAAAACGTTGCCTTTGAAGCCTTGTAAAATGGGAGCTTGAAGGTAGCCACCCAAAGAGGCTTCACTGAATTTTAATTAGATGAGGAGTTTGATGGGATCGTGTTATTCTGTTATTGAGATATCTGAGATAAATGAGCCAGCAAAGGCTGGGTGGTCACATAAACAACCAGCTCCCAGTGAAAGGTCATTTACTGATGTATGTGAGGACTGGCAGAAAGCACAGGGCACGCTCTGGGGCTCTGTGAGGTTATTCAGAGAAGGACTGGTGTCAGGGATTCTCCCTTCCTTTCCAAAACTCATCCGATCTTCACTACTGAGCCCTGCTTGGTGCATTCCTAAATAATAATGTCTCCTGGGTGAATGTCCCACCTTGGCTATCAGGAGTTCAGGCTTGTTCACGAACTCAGTGGCAATTGCAGCGTACATTATCTCATGTTGACTACGCTTAAAGCATTTTCTGCAGGGAGAGTGGATGCTGTAATTCTCTATTTTTACAGTCTACCGAAGTTTTCACCTTGATCATTAGAAACCTCCATGCACAACAGATGGCTGATTGACACCATATAGTTCAGCTTTTTCACTGTATTTTTTTTTTTAATTTTTTTGGGGGGTGTTTGCATGAATCTTTTAGCATTTCAAATATGAACTTCATTATAAATCACATAGTAATTTTGCAACTGAAAATCCACAACCGCATCATCAGGAACTGACCTTGGAATGAAATGTTTTCCTCCACAGTTCTGACTTGATAAAATGTTCCTGCATTTCTGCGCTTGGGGAAACTCATCATGTGAGTAGGCAGCCGTGAGATTTTCTGGGTCTGCTTTCCAAGCTTGGCTAATCACACAATTTTAATAGCAATAAATCACTATTTCAACAAAGGGCTGTCTCTTTGGCAGAGACGTGCAACTTTTACTCACAAAGGTATGGATTTATCATGTTTATTAATAGACGTGCTCTACAGCTTTGTCTTGCTTTGTGTACTGCAAGCGGTGACTCAGCCTCGTGCCACAGGCACGCAAACACTATTAATAAAACCTTATTCTGCCACATCTAGACAGATTATGGACAAAAGATAAGGAAGGATTTGCATACAAGCATCCCCATCAGAAGTATGTGAGAGAGGATCATAGTCTCTGGTAAATTAGATATGCCATTTGCTTTGGGGAAAAAAATCTGAGATTCAGGTGGTCTATCAGAAAGTGTGTTATATCCTCAAATGTGGTAAACACCAGCTGCTAGTATTGACTGTGGCACTTCGTTTTCTCAGTAACACAGACATGCCAAGGAACTTCCAGAGGGGGATTTGCAGGGTTCATGAGAGCTCTGCCCGCTGTAGGGGATGCGCTGGGTCACACGATGGGATGTCCATGATCAACCCCCAGATCTCACTGCTGGTGGGGGAACCCTGTGTGAAGACATCTGGCTCCACCAACATTTCTGTGTTGCAGGGCTCAGCTGCAAAGGGGAAACCAGTCGGCAGTGCTGATGGTGGGCAGGTCCCCAAAACATCTCCATACCAGGGTGCGCTCAGTACCTGCCTCTTTGCAAGGCTGATAAGCACCACCAGCATAGGAAAACCTACAAAATACTAGTAAACAAGGCTTTGGGAGGGAGACAGACTCTCCTCCTTTTCCCTCCTACTCTCTCATTTAACAGTGAGCCAGAATTTACAGCTTTAATTATGAACTTCAGCCCAAGTAGTCATTCTGGAAATATCCTTGCCAGGGAAACGGAGAGTGGGACCTGGGCATGCGCAGCAAGGTGTACAGCTGTGCCTCCGGTTAATTGGACTGATCCTGGTCCTTCATTAAGATGACTTCATGTGAAGGGATTTTATCTCCCCCCCTACTGCTGGCGACAGGGAAAAGAAACCGGGGAAAAAAGCAGTCTCAATCTGTCTTTTACTGTATTATCTAATAAACCAGCCAAAATTATCCTCAGCAGCAAAGATTAGCCTCCTTCAAGCTCATACACCTTAATTAAACATGCTGAGTTCCAGCTGGCAGTGAACTCAACAAAATGCTTCACACTGTTAAAAACGGTTCATTTGTTTTTACACCCAAAACTGATCACGACCCCTAGCAACAACCTGACCACAATGGTGGGCCATGGCGTAGAAAAATCCTTGCTCATGAAAGAAGCAGGATTCTCAGAGAAGCTGTGGATGCCACATCCCTGGGAGTGTCCAAGGCCAGGCTGGATGAGGCTTGGAGCAACCTGGTCTATGGAAGGTGCCCCTGCCCATGGCAGGGGGTGGGACTGGATGGGCTTTAAGGTCCCTTCCAACCCAAATGATTCTATGGTTCTATGATGCAGAGGGAAGACCTCAGGTAAGAAGGTAAGGAGGTTTTTGTAATGAAACTATTTGTGAACCCTAACCCTAATCCAATTCAGCTGCAGCATCCCACCTGCCCGAGGCAGATTGCATCGCAGTGCTGGCAATCAGACAAACAGGTAAAACAGCTGAACCCAACCTCTGAGCAGGCCACCCCGAAGCGCAGAGCATGGTCATGATCAATTTTTGAAGCATGTTTTTCATTATATCTATTATTCATTAGACACGACAGAAAGGCGACTTGCAGTTCCCTGCAGAGTCTGGGTTGGCCGACACCATCTCCAAATCCATTACACGAGCACGTCCCCGCCAGGCACACCACCGCGTGTCTGATCCCTGGCACGGCAGCGGAAAGGAGCATTGTGGCTACAAAAAAGATGACATGCTGGGAGGTTCCATTATGTCACATTTGACCTTCCCGGCTTTCCTAATAGATTGTTCTTGTCATCGGAGCCTAAGAAAATGCATTATCTTGCTGGCATTTGCTGCTCAGCAGCAAGTACAAATCTTAGCTCCACTACCTTCATGTGGGGCTCCAGCACTCTGATTTAGAAAGTAACTTCAGAGGCTAAAAAGCTTAATTTTTTTTCCTTCAAAAAGATTAAATTTTAAACCTCTTTGTAAGAAGACATTTGCAGCTGAGCAGCCTTTTTAAACTACATTTCTTTCTCGATAGGAAAGAAATTGAAGTGCATTAGAAAATGTTCAACCAAATCAGTATTGTTAAATATTGGCGTGCAGGAGACAGAAAAAGTGCCTTTTCTTCTCTGTGCAGTCCAAGAAAGGCCCTCCAAGGGCTTTTGAAGCCCTTGCTCTGCACTTATTTTGTGCTGGCCCAGCCCAAATATCCTCTTCGTTATTCTTTGAAGATTCAGTTTAAGCTTTAATTTTCAATTCCATACCATAGCTAGATCCTAGCTGGTGTTTGTGGCCTGTCTCACTAAAGTCCAGTGGTCAGCAAGACTTCATTTTTTCAACCATAAACTTTAAGTATTACACCACTTCCTGATGTCCCTTTTGATCGCAGTTTAATTGCACGGAAGATAATTGTGAATATGGTTACTAATCTTGAACTAATCCTGTTTTCTGAAGGTCACACAACCTCGTCCTTCTCTCAGCTCCTCCTAAGCTCAGTTAGACGTAAGACCATCCTCATGGTTTCACTCTTTGGTGGTTACGTTTCAGAAAATAGCATATGTGCACCACTACCACTGACTCTGATGGAGAATTATCTTCAGCCCAACTGATACAGCCATGGTCTTTAACCCACTGGTCCTGAACTGTGCGCAAGCAGAGGCATTGCTGGCTGAATGCCTCTAAAGGCTCTGCAAATATTCACCTCCTTCATAGATAAATACATACATATACTTTCATTTTCAGCCCCTCTTTCAAAAGCTGGCATGAAATTGCATACAAATGCTGTGTTTCCTTTACAAGGAAAATTATCTGGAAGATATATTGTATCAACCAGAGTTCACTAATGCACAGCCAAAAGCTGTCATTAAGTGATACATCATGCATTAAAGATAAAGTTATGGGCTCTAAAACAGATTTGGTAAAGGAAAATTTAACTTACACTAAATTACCTATGGAAATAACTCACCTAAGTCACACTGACTTAATTCATTACGATCCGTGCCATTATAATAAATATCAGATATATTCATAATTGCATGGCATTTATCTTTGGTTAATGACCTGTAGGAAGGTTATTATACAGGTTTCATCTTTTGGTTACTGTAAATGGAAATATTCACACGGCTGGCATGCAGACTTGCTCGTCATCCTGCAGAACAGGTATTGCTGAGCCCTCCTGTAGTGTGACAAAGGTGTGGACCAGCCGGTAGCTCGGCGTTCACCGAGTGCTGACGTACCCTGCCCGAGGGAAGAAGCAGCTCGATTTTGGTGGCTCTGGCCAGGAGCTACAAGGAGAGGCTATGACTGCTCCACCCATCCACCTTGTAGTGGTGATGTTGGACCCTTCGGCATGGTCTGCTTGTGAAGAGCAGGTCAGCAACAAGCTTTATCTTGGGTTCATTCACACAGCCCAAAACTACAGTGGTGTCTGTGGAAAACACAGGACAAACACATCCCACTCCTAATTAATGGTTGGATATAAGTCTACTGCTACTTCTAGAAATGGAATTAATGCTGACCCTGGTGGCAAATGAATGATGATCCATGCAGGATCAGGGCAATGAATAATCAGCTCTCCTCCCTGTTTATGGGCTGGGAAAAGTAATAATAAATTAGTAGGACATGACAGCAGCCCATCCGTTTCCCCTGTGAGCGATAGGTTTGACATGGAGGTCACTAACCTGGTGCTCCTTAGCTGAGTTGCTTGTACTTGAAGAAGCTGCACTGCCAAGTCTTCTTCCTAGAAGAAAAGCATGAGGTTCTGTCATGGCCAGGTTTTGGGACTCATGGTCCAAGAAGGTATTTGGCTGAGTGTTGTGCAAAACAGCTCATCTTCCACAGATGTGTCTTCAGTCTTAATTGTAAGTTTCTTGGTTTTCCTAAGTCTCTTCAAAGCAGGCTGAAAGACCTTTTGCTATTAATTCACCTCCAGGTCTTTCAGTCCTCCTGGGATCTCAGTTCAAGGATGGTGGCTCACATCAGCTCTGGTACCCTTAATTCAACTCTTCCTGTCTCTAACCACAGTTAATGCTTGCAGCGCAGAGAAAGCAGCCACCTGTCCTGGCAATTAACGGCTTTTCCTTGGCTGGTGTTTTATCTATCAGTCTTTCCTCTCTGGATTAATTTTAGAAGCTGGATTCAGTGCCAGCTTCACAGATGAGATTTTCATTTTGTAAAGGTGTTTGGCTTTGTTCACCAATAACTTAATTAGTGGCACTCACCAAATTCCCTCTCTGCTTACACAGCCTTTGCATTTTTTCTTTTCCTTGTTTTCTCTATCCATCAGACAAGTACACCAGAGCTCAGAGGACCCACGTGGAACACTGATGAGTCTGTGGGAAGAACAAGGGATACAACACCTGAGAAATGGTTTGCTGAAAGCCTCTTCCAATTGCAGCCACATTAAGAATGTCCTCCCTTGATGAAAAATGCAGGTGTTTGGAATGCTGGGAGTTTAAGGGAAAAGAAGGGGCAGGCATTTCACAGGTGACACAAAACTGGGAGGGGTTGTAGTACACCAGATAGTTGTGCTGCCCTTCAGAGGGACCTTGGCAGGCTGAAGAAATGGGCCAACAAATGCGAAGTCCCATAGCTGGGGAGGAATAACCCCAGGCACGAGGACAGGCTGGAAAGCAGCTCTGCAGGGAAGGTCCTGGGGGGCATGGTGGACACCAAGATCCAGCAGTGTGGACCTTGGGGCAAATAAGGCCCCTCATCCTGGGCTGCTTTAGGCAGACCATTGCCAGCAGGTCAGGGGAGGTGATCCTTCCTCTCTGCTCACACTGGTGTGACACATCTGGAGGGCTGGGTCCAGTGCTGGGTTTCCCAGTAAAAGAGAGGCATGGACACGCTGCAGTGAGTCCAGTGAAGGGCTGCAAAGATGATGGACTGGAGAATTCGATATATGGGGAGAGGCTGAGAGCTGGGACTACTCTGCCTGGAGACGAGGAGGCTCAGGGGGATCCGATCTTGTATAAATACCTGATGGAGGAGGTAAAGAAGACACAACCAGACTTGCCAGTGGTGCCCAGTGAAAGAAGCAGCAGCAATCGGTACAAACTGAAACACTTAAACACAAGAAACAACTTTCTTACTGTGAGGGTGGTTGAACACAGAAATGGGTTGCCCAGAGAGGTTGTGGTGTCTCCACCTTTGCAGATGTTTGAAGCCCAATGGGACATGATCCTGGGCAACCTATTGTAGGTGCTGTCCCTGCTTTGAGCAGGGACAAAGTGATCTCCAGAGCTGCCTCCCAGCCTTGGCCACTCTCTGATTCTGTGACTTTCGCTGTCTCTAAGGCAACACTTCTATTACTTTCAGCAGGGTAAATTTTATCAGCAAATGCCTCTGACATTATCTGAATTTATACCAGAAACTGGTGTTTCTTCTTTCTTTTTAGGAGCAATAACCACCGGCCCCGATTCCGGAATGAAAGCTTTTAGATCCTATCAGCAGGCATGGTAGGAAAGGAACAGCAAAGACTGAAAGCAGCTTATTGTTTATTAATGTTTGACTGAGTTTATATCCTTTCTGGAAGTCTGCAGTCTTGTGTATGCTGACTCTTCTCCTGGATATCCTTCCTATGGGTATAAATGTCTCCTTTTTTAAACTCCTTAATAAATTCTTGGCCTCAACAAGAATTCTTGGGGGCAAGAAGTCCCCGAAAATGTGTTATATTAATGCAAAATATACTTCTTACAAAAGTCTGAGTCCAGGTGTGATGGATTGTACAAAGATTTCCTTGGAATTTTAAAAAAATGTGACCCAAGGCCTTGGGATGGAGGAGGGTTGTGATTTGTCCAGCATAGTCACCTGACCCTTGACAGAAGAGTGCGATCCAGGGAGACTGACAGCAGCCGCCTTTCCTTCCAGCATCACTGTTGTTCTGGTTTTATTTAAATTGGACAGGCAAGAGCACTTGGGAAGCTGCCAACATTAATGCTATAGTCACTGACAAGGTAAAATGTGCCTTGAAAAGATACACAGCTCTCATTTCACAGCCACAGTTGCTTTAAAGTTGGAGCTAAACTTCTCTGCAGAGTAGATACAGGGAGCATGGATTGCATTGATTCCTGGCCCTAGGAGGTTGGGAAGAGATTTGGCATCTAACACCAGGCCTAACCCTTCTGCAGGAGGGGCTGGTGAAGGGATTGACTGCTTTGCATGGCTTAATTGTCCTCAGCACTGCAATCTGCAGCAGTTTGCTAAACTATAGCTAATGCTCAGCTTTATTTCTTTGTGAGAAAGGGCAGCCAGTAATGAAGTAGAGCATTTAGTCAATGGTAATAAATAAAAACAATTTCTTTCTTAACCAGAAAAACAGATTAAAAGGAGCCGTAACTGCGTGATCATCTTCTTTTCCTCTTAGAAAGCATGACCAACAAAAAAACCCAAACAAGGAGTTTTAAGGAGTCAAATGCCCACCCAGAAGTCTATGACAGAGCATGTTCTGCACTGACATGGCTATGCCATTTGGTGATGAAACCTTAAGGCTTTTCTCTCCCACACATGCATTATAAATGAGTTTCATTCTGTGCCCACATAACACTTTCTTCCCTCTTGCTTGAGCCTCCTGCTCTTGGCAAGAGTGGAGTCTCCTATAGAAACAGATGTTTTGCTCTTTCCTACCAAGGACACACTGCTCTTGGGCTGAGGCTTTCTGCTTGCTGGTACTTTCAAGCCCCACGGGTAATCCTTGCTCCCCAAAAGAGCTACCTTCTTTTCATCGAGAAACCCCTGGCCCTCCTGAGCATTCCTGGGAAAAGGGGTTGAAATAGGCAGACATTTCCAAGTATTCCAAGGCTTTTGCTGTATGTCTGTTCTCAAAAGCAAGTGGGGTTTCCTGGGATGTGTTAATCCACCTGTATCAGTGACTGAATTGTCTCCTGGTGAATGCTTTGGCCATTTGCACTATCCTTAATATTTCCAAAACAAAGGGACCAAGGAAATGCTGAGAAGAGAAGGACCCAGACTGACAGCAGAAACCTGCTCATGGCCTCACCAGCCACTCTCTCTGGGACCGGGGACCCTCAATGTCCAGTCTTTGCTCAGAAAACCTTAAATTTTATCCAAAAATTAAAACCAGGCAACTGAGGTGCCACATAAGGTCCTACTGACTGTACCACAGCAGTCTGTGGGGTCTGTTAAGAATGGACCAGTACTTAGGGAGGCTGCTGGCTCTGCCTGGTTCCCGTGTATTTATCCATTAGTTCTCCGTGTGCTCTTCTCCGCAACGGTCTGCTATCAGTGTTTGGAAAGATGGCACGTACCAGTTACTACACTTGGCTTCCTCGGTTCTGTGCCTCATTAGTTGTAGCTCTTGGCATGTTGATAAAATGTTATCTCCCAGATAAGCTGAACACACTGTGCGGTCGTCTTGCCTTGCGCAGTAACATTCGGCCTCTGTTTCTATGGGAAATAACCAAGTGGAAAGGGTACCCTCTGAGACATGACTAAATTATCTCCTTGGAGGTACCACTGCAAATAGCCATGCCCGAGAGGGGATGTGAGGATGAGCACCTGGCAGGCATCCCCTTCCCTGCTGGCACTGTCACACATGGCTGGCTGATGCAGGAGCACATGCATGACACCCTGGACTGAGAGCTGAGCAATGGCAGGGACAGCACGAGACCCGACTTAGTAACCAGCTGTGTTGTGTGAGACTGGGAAAGGTGAGGACCAGGAGAGGGTGATGCTGCAATGGGATGCGAAGAACTGGGCATGAAACAAAGGAACTCCCCATGCCAGAGGCATGCTTCATATTCTTGTGATAAGGGTAATTGGGTACTCTCTGGGGCCACCCAACCACCCTGCCCTTCTGTAGCACTGGGTTTAAGTCCCTTAGCTACCTCCTGCTCTGCAATTGAGGGGAGCCCTGGGACTATGTTTAGTCTTGTCCAGTATCCAAGCAGTGGCAGCACTTGGGGTTTTGGTGAGGGGCAGACTGTGGGGTAGGCTGAGGCTCACCACTAAGCTTTCCAAAGGGAGAGTGGGAAATACATTCTTAATATCTCTCTCTGTATAACTGTGTGCCAGTAAAGCAGCACAAACCATTGCCTACGAGCCCTTCACGTGCTTTCTCTGCTGCTCCTGCCCTGCTTCCCCACTGCAAACGCACAACACACTCTAACAAGAGACATAGGATTTTTTCTCCAAGCCTTGCAGTGATACATGGCTGCCAGCATTAATGTAGCAGGAGAAGCAGCACAACCATCTGCAGCACTGACAGGAACCAGGCTTGATCCATGACAGCACTGTGTATTTTCAGCAAGGATCAGAAAACCAGCTTACCAAAGACTAATCAAAAAAAGATTATCATTGAATACCCTTGTCTTTGCACCTCCTCACCAGGATATGAATCTGGACACTGTGGTGCTCAGGTTTTTATGTTATTCATCCCTCTAGAGGATGAAATGACTGGGATTCCCACTCCAGTGAGATAAACGTGGCTCATACACAGGTAGTGCCACCAGCAGCAAAGGGCCCAACCTGCTGTAAGGCCTCTGAGCCATCTGCGATCTCTGCAGATGTGGAAGCGGCTCATCTCCTCTCTAGCAGAAGTGGTTTATGTTCTCCATAGGGGGCAGGAGGGGAAATCAGAATAACTGTAGAAATTACCAGTGGAAGCAATCTCTTCCCTGACAGTCTTCCCTGTCTGCCCTGCGCCTAAAGGACCAGTATATACTGACTCTGATCAGGCTTGTCTGCTTGTGTCAGGAATTTCAACAAGGGGAAGAAGAGGAGAAACTCTACTTTCCAACCGGAGAATGCTCCTGGGGCACTGAGGCCCTTTACCCTCATCGATCAGAGGAAGAAGTTGTTCCTAGGCATTACCTAGTTACCTGGGCCTTCGTTTTCAGGAGTAACAAGACCACAGCCACCTCCCGCTGAGCATCCAGCTGACACCTTAACAAGGCTGATTTTCAGCCTGGATCTCATCCTGCTTTTCCCATTGCCCAGGCAGAGCTGTGTGTGACCCTCTTCCCATCACACAGGCCAGTGCAATCACAGCAAAGCTTCAACCTCTACTTTCAGTGCAGGGAAACAGGATCACAGAGGTGCCCTTTATAGGCTTCCTGTCCTAATCCAGAGAGAAATCGCTTTCATTTTTCACTGAAGTTAAGGAATTGCAGGGGTTTGTAGATTCCTTTCAAGAGCTTGCAAGCCCTGCAGAGGCAGTGCCTGTGTTCTGTGTTTTAGCACCTGCAAAAACCACTCAGATCAGCAATTGCCAGAGCTACAGAATACATAAACCTGATATTTTTGCATCTGCTTAGTATGTGCAGATAGTGGGATCCAGCTGAGTAGGTTCATGTCTTTTTTTGCATGAGAAAGCAGATAACACAAAATCCCTTTCCTTGTATTTTTAAGAGGAGGCCAAGAGAAGCCACTTTTCTCTTCTGCATAAAACATTCAACAGGGCACAAGCTCATGGTTTTCCACATTTTTGGTATAAAGCTCTAGAAGTAATGATCACAGCTGGGAAAAACTGCAGCCTACCACCCATGGGTCAACTCATGGGGACTGACCTGTCCCCTCACATCCTTCAACTGAGATGGGACCAAACAGCCCCTTTGGGCTGGGTGTACATGTAAAAACTGTTGTCCTGGATATCGATGTGTATTTCCCAGCCCTCTCACAAGCCATGAGGATTTGGAGGTGCCTGTGGAGACGTGACAAGGCAGAAAGAAGAAAACACCAATACTGAGTTCTTAAATGTTGGCTGAACAGCTGGAGCATGATTCAAGCTGGGAACAGAACTGCACTTCGGGTGAGAATACTGTATTAAATTGTCGCCTTTTCCTACTTGGGCACCACCTGCTGGCGTGTAATTAAATTAGCATCATCAGCCAGGTATCAAACTCTGCAGTCCCTGAGAATACGCCAGGTTTTTTCCAGATTATTAAACAAGGGAGAGAGGAGAATCATAGCATCTTTTATGTTGGAAAAGACCTTTAAGATCATCAAGTCCACCACTAAACCATGTCCCCGAGCACCACATCCACACATCTCCTAAATCCCTTCTGTGATGGTGACTCTGCCCCCCCCCGGTCAGCCCGTTCCAATACCTGACAGTCCTTTCCAGGAAGAAATTTTCCCTAATATCCAATCCAAACCCCCCCCGGCAAAACTTGAGGCCATTCACTCTTGTCCTGTCACTTGGGAGAAGGGACCAACACCCCGCTCTCTGCACCCTCCTTTCAGAAAGTTGTAGGGCAGTAAAGTCCCCCTGAGCCTCCTCTTCTTTAGGCTGAACATCCTCCAGCTCCCTCACCCACTCCTCACAGGAATTGTGCTCCAGAACCTTCTCCAGCTCCATTCCCTTCTGTGAACATGCTCCAGCCCCTCAATGTCTTCCTTGCAGTGAGAGGCCCCAAACCCCAGGATTCAGGGGGTGGCCTCACCAGTGCCTAGTACAGAGGGACAATCCCTGTCTTAGGTCCTGCTGGCCACACTGTTCCTGGTGCTGGCCATGGTCTTCTTGGCCACCTGGGCATGCCATTGGCTCATATTTAGCAGGCAAACACAGGGATGTACCCACAAGGTGGGAACCAGCGAACCTTCCTCTTCAGGAAGTCATACATGCTGCTCCCTCTCACTTGCAGAAAAAGAGGGACAATTCACTGTCTGGTGACTCTTCCCAGGAATGCAACAAAGGGAAAAGGCAGCTGACAGAGCAGAATCCTTTTCCCCAAGCACCCTAAGTCATCTGCTGGTATGTATACTGGCAATGGGGTAAGAGACAGCACATAGTACCCAATGTTCATCCCAAGAGATTTCCTACTCAGATTTTGGCTGAAAGCCTCACAGCTGGTCCCAAACATGCTGTTCTGTTTCTCCATATTGAGGGAAAAAGGATAACCAGGACTTGGATCGGGAAGGCTGAGGGGAAATGAGAACTGACATCCAAAATCCTTGTTGCTTGCAGGATATGTGTATACCACAGGAAGAAACAAGCCGAGAAGAAATCAAGTAAAAAACTATACTTATAAGAAATCGTGCTGAGAGTGGAAAACTTCCAACCTGCCACTTTTGCTGCATCCTGCTGCTGAAGGCTTATGGTCCCAGTGGGCCTGGGAGAGAGCAGTGTCAGGTGGCTCTGCCAAGGGGCAGGGAAAGCCCTGGGAGCATTTATACAATATCTGCCTTTAGCTGGCTGCAGAAGTATGTGACTTCATAAACAAGGGTGCTTTTGGGAGCCCCAGACTTGCTGCAGGGCAGGTGTCTGTCCATTTTCTTGGCTATGAGCTCAGAGAGATGCAAGAAATACTCCCTGAGCCTAACATACATGTGAAGCTCCCCAGGACCCAAGGGACAGGCTCCCATGGGCTGAGGCAAACTGGTGACCTTGCCCCAGAGTAACTGCCAGCCTGCCTGACCAGCCAGCTCCCATGTCCTCTGCATGGGATGCACACAGAACACAAAACTGTGATGCCGAGAGAATGGTATATGGCCAAGCACAACCCTGCTATGTGCCAACCCCATGGTGTGCAAACCATCTGGGGGGCTCCTGGGCTAAACATAGACCCTTCACCATGGAGCAGAAAGCATCTGGGAGAACCAGAGTGAGTGGAAAAGCAGCCTTTAGGACTGGGTTGCTGGTGTCACATGCTGCTTGGGTGGCCACAGAGAGAAAGACCATCCTGGACCTGAACTTTTCAACCCCAGTGTTCTGGCTGGCTTACTGGAGACACAGGGCTTTCAGCAGGGCTAACTGTACTTTACTCATTAACTCATCAGTTAAGAGATTGAACAAAGCCCCTGCTTTCAGATACCATCACAGTGCTTATTGGTCTCCCCAGAGGAGGGACAAAAATAGCAGTCAGCTCCCCAAACAGAGAAGTGTCACTCTGGGGATGGGTTATCCTGAATGTACTCTGAAGGAGCATGGCCTTCAAGAGCAGCTTTGGCCTTCCTGGTGCAGAGCAGCAGCTTTCTGGTGAGACCCAGCTGCATGGGGCTGCCCAGGGATGTGGTCTGCTCCCCAAGACAGGCTTCTCCTCACACCAGGTAATGGGAGTTGAAGCACAGTGAGAAATTATGAGAAAAGAGAGTGGCCAGGATGCAGCAATTTAAAGAATCACTTGCGTTTTTCTCTGCTGATATCTGTTGGGGTAGGCCTTGTTACAAGGCCACAAGTCTGGGTAAGGAAACCAGCAAGTTAGCATTATCCGTGGTTTAGAGATGGCAGATGCAGCCACTGTGGTGGTACCTACCATGCCACGTTCACAGCTCAGCCACATCACCTATTTTAGCAGCATCCTTCTGAGAAGGCAGAGAGCATAGCCCAAAACCTCTAGAAAAGAAATAAAGATGCTCACTTTTGCTAGAATTTCTGTTACTAAATAAAATTCACTCAGAGGGTAACTTTGCAAAAAAAGAGTGCTTCCGAGAGAATTCAAGAAGTGGGAGCCTAAGGCAATCAAAGCAGAAATGTTTCCTCCTTCTGAGGCATGGGAAGAGAAAGACAGGCATTTAAAAGCAACTTCTTGGAAGGCCCCTGCAACATGTAGGATGTTTAGAGCAGCAGGTAGGATTTGTGCAGAAGGAACAGAGGAATGATATGAAGTTGATTCAACGATTTCCCAATGGTTGTGCATCTCTGCTCATGCATGGTGATGCAGCTTTTACTTGGCAGCCGTGTCTGCTCTCTGTCATTCAAAGCTCTTTCCGATCCCAACATGGGTAGAAAAGTTCTCAAAGTGGTCCAAAAAAGGGATTTTTTTCAAACACAAGAAATATTTCCTACACTTCTTCAGTGTGCAGAGAAATAGAGGTCTTCATGTCCTCCCTGCAGTAACAACAGTCCTCCGGCTGAGACAAAACAACCCTCCCAAAACACAGCAGCTGAATTGAGGATGAAAACTGCCCTCGCATCCGGAGGAATGTGGCCTTCCTCAGCCACTGTAATTTCCTGCAGGTCTGAAGGAGATGGCTGAAGAAGTGCAGACAGAAGCACTCAGATGCTGTACCTGGTAGAGCCGCAATTTCTCTGCGGGATTCAGCCGAGGGGGAGCAGTGCTGCTCCCACCAGAGCTCAGCACTACCCAACCCACAGCCCCCGGAGGAGAGTAAGCCCCCTGCCAGCTGCAAGCCCTCCTTGCTTTGCCCCTAATGACTATCGCAGGCAGGAACTGAACATGCTTCCAAGGCAGCACATGAGAAAAAAAATATAGTGAAAAGCATTTTAAATGTGGTTTGTGAGCAATAAGGCTTTCCCCATGTTGGCTCAGTCTGACAATCTCTCCTCATACAAATTTCAAAGAGGGTTTTGCCCTAGTGAAAATACAGTGAAAGGCTTTCTTTTATATGTTTTTTAAAGCCTATGCAATCAAAAAGCTCTTTGAAGCTCCAGGAGCCCTAGACACTGTCTAAAAACATCTGCTTCTATTTTTCTGCTTTATTTTTCCTCAATGGGAAATGAAACCAATGAAACTCTTGTTAGGGAGTGAGAGGCAGGATGGCCCTGTACCCACAGCCTGGGTGCCAGGCTGGGTCTGGTGGCACCTGTACAAACCAGCATCGCTGGATTTCCAAAATCCAGGCTCTGCTTGCCCTGCTGCAATGGAGAGGGTTTGATCCAGTATGCTCCAGTTATTTGCTGTCCCCAGCCCTGAAGCCAGCAGCATTGGCAGCTCACCCTCCTTTCCTGCAGGTCTGGAAAGGCAAGTCCCTCTGGATGACTAACACATTTGCCTTCTCCTTCCCAAAGCTCAGTCTCAGGAAGCTTTTCCCTTGGTTCATCCCCATCTGTGATGGAAAGGAGAGCTCAGTGGTTGGCATCCCTGGCCCCGAGGAGCTGCCCACACCATCCCCATGCCTCTAGCAAGGGAGGAAGATGCTGGCCAGCCCCCTGCCATCACACAGACCAATTTGAGCTGACTGTGTTCAAGTAAACTGGAGAGAACATCTGTGGATTTGTCATTTAAAATGATTTTAATGGGAGGAAGCCCATTTTTCAGTGCAAAAGCAGAAGCTTAAAGAAATATTACAAACTGTGAACATTACTTTACTCTTTTCACAGCAGGTCTGAGCCATCTCATCTGCTGCATTATGAAGAAATTTTAGATTCCCTAAAAAAACCACCCAGGAGTAATAGCGCAGCTACCTTGCTGCTTCTCCCAGGAGGTAATTTCTTAATAGGAACATCTCACTGCCTTCAAAGAAAAATAAAATCACCAAGCCTGTAGGTCGTCCTCCCCAACTGTTGTCTGCAAGTGCCCATAGCTGCCACTGATAATTTCTAGCACCCTGTCCACTTATATGTCACAGCTACAAAAATATTCTCTAAGAAAATAGTATTTACTAAGCTGGAAGTGATCCCACAGTGGCAGCTGAGGGGAAAGGTCTGCATTCCAGGACAGTCAGAGCTGATCCAGCCTCAGTGGTGGCCAGAGCTGGCACCCATCACCTTTGGTGCAGGGACCCTTTGGCTGTGCTCAAATGTGCACAGGGAGAGAGGACAGAGCTCCTCAGGCTGTTTGTGGCTTCTGCTCCCACACCCCCAGGCTGAGCAGAAGGTGAAGTGGAAGAAATGAGTGTCCAGACCAAGAGGGCACATGGAAGAAGCAAGAAACATCCTTAAGAAGAAAACCATGTTTATGCAGAGGAGAAGGGGGAATATTTTATGTTATCCTGGAAAACTGACCCAGAGGCAGTGTCAGGGCAGCGGAGGCAGGAGGGCCACACCATAGCCCCCATGTTCCCGGAGAGATCAGCAAAGGTAGACCCCACCTTTCACAGCCCTGGCCAACCCTTCCCTGGCACTGCTAACCCATGCTACAGGTCTGCTGGGGCCTCCCGCAGCCAGGTGAGCTCTGAAGCCCTTGGAAGGCAAAAGGACTGCCACAGCTCCTCTCCTTTTGTTCCTCAGCCCTTGCCATTCCAACATCCAGTCCCAGCTTTCAGCTATTGCAATTTTGCTATGGCAGCCTGATTTCTGCCCTACTCCAGCTTTTCTCAGACAACTTCCAACAGCATCTAGCCACAGCTCTGACTGCAGCAGCTGCTGGCTGCGCACTCCGCGCTTCTGAGGGCGCTTGCTCTCACCCTGCTGTGTTATGCAGGGTGGGACTTAGACCCAGAACAGAGCTTTTAGCTCTTACCCATCCCCATTGCATGCTCCTGGGCCCTGTGCTGAAGGTTTCCCTCTCAGAGGTGGGAGCTGGATGCTCCTTCCCCTGGAGACATCTGTCGACTGGGAGGTAGCACTGACATGCAACATGAACTATTTGGGAAAAATCAAATTGCAGGGAGTCGAAAGCTCTGTAAAATTTTGTACTCGGCTTGAGGCTGAAAAATCAGTGTGTCCTCCTTTCACTCACCTGATTTCTTCCCTCCCCATTAGCTCTGAGAGGGCCATCAGTATTTCCATATGGAGACAGGAGGAGGGATGATTTGGCATTCAGAATGGATACAGTTTATGCAGCAGGGAAGAAATTTGGGGAACAGAGACTTGGTAGTGAAACAGGAAAGTTATAAGATAAAAATTCAACCTCCCCCCAAACACACACAGAAACACTGGGGAAATAACATTTAACTGCAAGGACAAGCAAAAAAACCAGACTCGTGCCAAACCAGGCTGCAATGCAGCGTGAGCAGCATCTAGTGGCCAAGAGAAGTAGTGCTTGCCTTTGGAGGAGCAGTTTGGCTTGGTGAGAAAAGTAAGGACCAAGTGCAGGGGTGGAACCCACGCTTCCCTCCTTGCTGCTCAAGGTTGGACTCAATCTGCAGTAGTCCTGCCTTAGGAGAAACAGCAGCTCCCGTTAAAATCACGGGCCTTATTTCCAAGAGCACTGGTTTGGGAGGTTCCATAGAGGCCCTCCTGACCCAGCTCTGCAGCAGCTCTCAAAGCCCAGAGGCTACTGCAGCCACTTCTCTGGGATCAGCCGCAGCTGCCTGCATCGCTCGCAAACGGGACAGGGAGAGCAGGACAGCAAACGCAGAGCAGGGCATTCGCATGCATTAGCCAAGACACCCAGAAAGCACAGCCTCTGCAGCTTTGTATTCTGCTCAGGGCTACCTAATCCCTGGGTGCACATTATTAGGATCGTCAGCATTTCCTCCTCTAAATCTTGACAGTATACTGACAACTCAATTTGAAAGCCAAGGTGTTTCCTTGATGCGAGACTTTCTAAACTGGAGGCAGAGTACATCAACCCACGGCACAATTCATTACCCTCAACTCAGAATATATGGCGTGTCAGGGATAAAGCCGTGAAGTTTTGATTTATACAGGCTAATCAAGGAGAAAGCTATTAACTGAGAGGCAATGGATTATTAAAATGACAGAAGAAACATGATGTCAAAACATCTAGTTCTGACTCTTGGAACATATAATTGCTCTTATCTACCCCAAGTCTTTGCTATGAAAGTTAAAGCAATCCCTCCAGTTCAGACAATTTTAGAGACCTTGAGGACCTCATCCAGCTCCCATTTAGGCATTTAGAACATGGTAAAGTGCTCAAAACTGTATAGTGTCACCAAAGGGCTTTCTCAAGAGTATGCAGTGAGCTCAAAGATCAAGATCCAGGTGCTACCTGCTGCAAGACAATAAGTTGCCCTTGACTGAGAGCAAGGTTAGTTTTGGGGGGCACAGGCTGGAGGGATGGGCCACACCATCTTACCAGAATGGGAGAGCAACACCCATGGATGTAATTATCACACTTCTGGTACTTTACTCTTCCTGGCCATCAGCTGCCTGCCAAAGCTCTGTCGCTCAACAGGGATCTGCTTAAAAGAGCCAGAGGATGGGGGGCCTAAGAGTTCAGTATTCTCTTACAGCAGCTTTTAGGAACCTAGTGCATGGTAGAGCCTCTCTCTGTCCTAATTAACACAGTTTGCTATAGCTATCTGGCCTTTTTTCCCCCCCTCTCCTCTGTTTCTGTGCTTAGTTTACCTGTTTTGCTTATCCATATCTGTTCCCCCTGTGTGAGGCAAACAGCAGAGCCCAAGAGGCTGGGGAGCACTTGCAATAAGAGGATTGAATGAGAAGACACAGCCCAGATACACACAGAGCTTCAACCTTAACACCAACCCTCCAGCTGCAAGTTCACCAAAAGGTATTTCTGCATCCCACTTGGCAGCTTCAGGGAAATAACTCACAAGTCAATCAACACAGGTGGCTTATTCTGAACCATATTTGCAGTGTGATGAGCAACAGAACACAGGGCAAAAATAGCAACATCATCCTGTCTGCCCTTACACCTGCCTTGGGTTTATCTACTCACACAGCACAAGAACACTGAGGTGAGGGACTGACCCCAGCCCAGAACTGCCTACCCTGCCCCAGCTCTGCTCCAGACTTTGTCCTCTGGAGCTCTCTCAGACTGAAATAGCTCCTAAGGCTCTGCCAGGGGCCTGTGTCTCAATACACCACATCACTAATACCTTTTTTTGGAGAGCTTGCAAGCCATAGTAGAGTTCCTCTTCTCATCTCCATTATCAGGTCTACCAGCGATTGTCCAGCTATCTGCACATCAAGCAAGCATCTGTTGAAGTCTCAAGAGATAGATTTCAGTGCACTTCTTGCCTATACTAGGTGGTAACTTAACAGAGATGAAGTATGACAGCAACCCCTACAACCAGACAGCCCACCTTCCCTTTGATGATTTTAGTCCAAATGCATAATAAGCTTCCCCAAAAAGCAAAAAACCTGCCACCTCCTGCTCTATCCCTTCATCCTCTTTTCTCAGAGTCCCACCCAGCTAAGCCTTCTGCCTAAATCACATTGCTTGTCTAACTCAGCCTTACTTTCCCAGCAGCCAACTAATCTCTAAGCACCTTTTTTCTCTCTTACCCCATTCTCCTTCCAGAAAGTCAGAAAACACAGCTTCTCCTACCTGCCTTTTAAAAGGTTCATCTCTCCCAGGCAAGTCAGTGATTGAGTTTGATTCCTGGATGATTGGGATCAGCTGAGGAAGGGAGGGATCCGTGATCCATCACAGCTGAGCCCAATTACTCAGGGAGGGTACGGCAATTTCTGATCCAGAATAAAAGCTTTCTGAGTTAAAGAGGAGGTGTTGTAGTGTGCTGCTTTTGGAGCATGGTAATAGAATAGGCTGGAAATAAATAAATAAATGAACTTTTATTTTGTTGTTGTTCTCTAAGTTCAAAGTATTGTAAAGCTCTGCTTCTTACAACAATTAGCCTTCAGGCTGAAGGAACTGGGTATTGCCCTCCTTACTGCATTGATTTTTCTTCTTGCTCAGTAAGTTGATCTTAAGCTTTTTCGAAGTGGTGTTGTTTTGGTTTTTTTGTTTGTTTGGTTTTGGTTTTTTTTAGTTGAAAGGTTGCCTGTGTTCTAACAACCAGGCCTGCAATTTAAGTTCTGGGTTATGCTTGGTTGGTCATATAAAACAATCTTGTTTCCTAATTTTCATGGATGTCTAAACGCAAAGATAAACATGAATACTGGTCCTAGCAACTTTGGAGTTGCCCTGAAACTTGAACACTGGTTGTCCCAGACTTCCAGCAAAATAAAAATTCTCTAGCACATATTCCTATGGGTAGGGCAGCAGTTTCCACTTCATGTAGGAAATGCATATTTGCTGCCTTTGTTTCACACAGGGGTTTTGCTGTCTTAGGTGTATTGGGGCTTTCTCTCTCTTTTATATCAATTTTCTTAAACTGATAGACATGAAATCTAGTGGTTTTAAGCTTGGAAGTAATCTCCTGGTATGCCTAACCAGGCAGCTGTGTGGCTTTTGGGTGCTGTGGTGGCTTGTTTGAGTCTGTGTAGCAAGGTCACTATGAGGTGAAAGGAAGGAAAGAGAAGGGACAGGAGAAAGTCTGTTGGTACCAGCCTCAGGCTGGTGGAAATAGCCAGTGAATGGCCTCTCGGTTCTTCAGACTGCTGGATATATGTGGCAAGGAAAAATGGTGGTGACAAAACTGTCAAATAAGGTTTTCTCTTAAATCAATAAAACTGCTTTCCTCTGAAAAGGATTTCTTGGCTGCTGCCTTACAACTAGCAATGAGAGAGGAAAGAGCCATCAGGTTTAGATGTCAACAGTGTCAGTTTAATGTTAGAGGGAAGGACTTGCTGACGTGTCAGTCCTGAGCCATTTCTCCCTGTTGTCACATCTCTGGCCAGACCAGAAGTGAGAGGGACTGTTGCTTCTGCCCCCTTCTCTTTGAAAAGCCTTCTCAACGTTGACTTGAGTTTTTCTGCTTCCTGACACTGTTCTTGGCTGGTAATGGCCTTCCTCAGGCCTCCAACAAGATCTGGGTGATCTGGAGATCTGCCCCCATTTCCTGTGTACATGCCTCTCCTGGCTCCAGCATAGGGAGCAAGCAGGGGATTTCTATTGGGAATGATCTCCATCCTCTTACTGCAAAGGAGCAGAGGGCTCTGCAATCCAGCAGCTCTGCCTCTCTCTATATATATACACAGCAGGACCTGGGGTAGCAAAATTGGCTTTGGCCCATCTTATTAAGTAGTTATAATTTTGAAATGGCTTTTTCAGTCTGAGAAGGATGATTAGTGTGCTGAGGACTACAGCTTGGATGCCTGAGCTGCAGGAGAAAACTTGAGATTTGTTCACAAGTCTGTCAAAGATCATATTTTAAGTATGCTGAAAACGAAAGGCAAGCGCTCTAAAAAGGGTTCAAGAGCATTAATACCTTCAGCCTGAGGATGCCCAGACCCCTTTCAACACTGTGGAAGTGTGTCAGTAATTTGAAGCAATAAGGTACCATTATGGCTTCAGCATCAAAACCAGTGTTAACAGCTGCTCTTGGCTGTCAGGGGGTTAAAGGCTTTCCCAGAATGACAGTGTTTTCAGTGGAAGATGCACATAATGAGCCTGGCATGGTGCAGTTTGTCATGGCTCATTCAATATCTGCAGTAAAGCAGAGCTGCCTCAACACTCCCTGCTGCAATATTTTTTCAAGTTGAAAATGCTGTTACAGCACATTGAGACTGTAAGTGGGGGAATGGGAGGATTTTAAGGCAACTTCATTTGGAAAGGCCCAAGAGTTTTTGTAGGTCAAAGGAGAACTTCTCATTGTGGTTTTGTTTTTAAAATTGTTTTGTAGAGTGTAACAGAAAGTGGCAGGTAATTCAATAAAAGTCAAAGCTAGATAAGGCATTTAATTTTTCTAGAGTGTAGTGTTTTGGTGGCTTTCCAGTCTCCTTTGCAGCAACCTGGCCAGAATAGTCCTCTTCCTCTTCAGGCAACCTTGAAGGGCTTGAGGATTACTTGGTATCTCTCTGGACTCAGCTTTGCAGGTTAGACCCAGCAGATGAAGATTATCAATTAAGTTAATATTGCTGAAGTAGCCAGGGCAGCCAAGCTGTGAGGCTGGGGCTCCAAGAAGGCTCTTGTTTTGGGAGACCCATTTCAGAGGAAAATTAACTCCTCGGGCTTCCTGGAGAGTTTCTGAAAATGTTCATCACCCCCACAGCAGAATGTGTGGGGTGTCTTGAAGCATGGCTGGTCTGGCAGAGCTGTTAAACCAGCTCAGTGCTTTTCTTTTCTCCCCAAAATCATAAACCTAGTTGACTTTTTGAATTCAAGTGAGAAAGTAAGACAGCATTCTGTGGCCTTCAGCCTATCTCCTATTTGTACATGTGTCATGGGGGATGAATTATCTATGATAATGTAATTATAGAAGTGAACAAACAAGTGTATTGTGCATTTTTTGTTCCCCCCAAAGAAGCTGCAGTCTGTCATCAGGACACTAGATGGTAGTCTGAGTCCAGAAACATTTCAACGGGTGTTTCACATGGCAATGACAGTAAATCCTGGCTATTTCAGTGGGGTTTGCTCTTTGCAACACATGATTTGAGGCGAAGCAGTTGTGATGGGGGAATGTTATTCCAAGCTGAACTCCTCGCAGTTATGTTCAGTAGTTGTTAACCAATTCCCAGCTGATTTCCAGAAAAGGAGGTCTTGACTCTGGTAATTTTACAAGTTGTTATAGATCTACATGAAAAGCAGTGAAATCTCTATTGCTGATGGAGTGAGCATAAATTCTGATCAAGAGGGAAACCCAGTCCCTAGATATCTCAATTATTGGAGTCAATGCGATGTGGAAAACATGTTAGTCTTCCCTCCTCCCTTAGTTTGGACCAGATGTATGAGCAAGTGTCACCTGAGACCAATGAAGTGTCCTGGCTTGTAGCCTATTATGTGAAGCTGTCCTATTCTGCATTTGGAATGGACAAACTGTGACCCATGAAGCCATGGTAATTTTATCATATGTGATTATGTTGACATTTTCCACTTTGCGTAGGTTGTGCAGCACTCGCTGACCTGCGTTCTTTGCTGTCAGAGCTTCAACATGCTTTCAGTTCAAGCCTATCCTTTGAAGAACGTGGGCTAGAAACTTTAATTTGTATCTTCCATAGCCAAGCTCCAACATTCTATAAGATATTCCCTTTCATCTGTCTCTTCCCTTTAAAAATTCTGACTTTTCAGGCTTATTTTACTTCCCGCAGGTGTATTTATAAAAAGAAAATCCACCTATGCCATTAAACTTTCAGGAACAGAAGAATTCAATAGCACCACTGAAACAGAAGAGGCTTAGTTGGCTTCATTCCCCACTGACCAATATTCAGGCTATTTCAGATGTGCTGGCTGAGGAGGGAGTTTCTTCCAGCTTTCCCTGAATCAAAGAAAGGATTTCCTTTGACACCAGTGATGTTAAAGACCCAGAGCTATGTTTCTGCTTGCTTTGTTCAGTTACATTTCATTATGAGTTTAATAAAAAATGTGTGTGGAATGTGGAAATAGCCGGTTTTAATTATTAGTTATCATAGATTGAGAAATGAATCCAGTTCTCGGTCTGTTGAGGGACTGGGAATAAAATGCAAGGAGGAATCAGGCATATGTTACTTCTAACGTGACCATCTTGGTTTCAACAAATTGTAAACTAGTATTGATTTCTATACATAAGCTACAAACAAAAAAGAATTACAAAACTTCTCAGCTGCCTGGAAAGCCGATATCGACCAAACTAGAATGGCATTTAGGAGAGCAATGCTTAGCTGATGAAAATAAATAGCAGTAAAATAGCTTCTCACTTGTAATTTTTATCTAATATTGTATCAGGTCTGTAATCCTTTGCAAGTGTCATCTAATACATCATGGGTGACTGCAGAAATGTGCAGAATTAATAAAGAAGGTGCCTGGATGTGGAATAGCTATCCACCTCCAATCTTCCTGAAAGGTTTCAGGTAGATGTATGATATTCCTCTGATGAAAGTATAAAATCTATTAGTTCACAAAGTGAGTCTTATTCTTGAGTTCCAGCAAAAGAAGCCCTTTGATTGAGGCCTCGGTTTCATAAAGTTGATCTGCTGTCATCCAACGTGCATCTTCAGCCGTGGATCTGTGTGGTCATGCTAGAGCACTTCTAACAGGAGCAGCTCTGGGGTTGCAAACACGTGGATTAGAGTCAAATCTGGTTTAATACTTTCCTACCTTTAAATACCTGAAGTAGAGGAAGGGATTAATGGATAGTTGATGGGTGTGATTTGTCTGGTTTTACAAGAAGGGAGTTGAGCATGGATGTGGGTGGCTGAGATGCTGTGAAATAAATGAACATGTAAAAGAGCTAAAAACATGACAACATTCCCCAGAACTGTCAGATTGGTTCCTCTGGAGATCCCTTCCCCTTGTTGTCCTGCCCCCAGAACATTACTGTTCCAGCATGAGACAAGCATCAATAGTTTTTAAGAAACAGAAGGAGAAAGTCTTCCTTGTTAATGCAGTTAAATCATTATTTTACATTTAACAGCCTTCTGTGACTTTGTTTTGTTTGTTCTTCTGTTTTAGAGCAGGGGAGGCAGGGAGGGTGGATGGGGAGCTCAGGGCGGTGCACACTAGCAGAGCACAGCTTGTGGGATCAGTCCCTTCAAACGTGCAGGTGCAAAGACAATGTCTCTCACAATCATCCTGGTGCCAGAAGGAAAGAACCCATGGCACAAGTATTTGATATCTGAATGACTCTGCCCAATGTTTAACACCTCTAATGTTCTGGCTAAAATAGGACTCTTGGTCCCTCCTCTCTTTGACATCTATTACATCTCCCTCAGGTTC
>NW_010239365.1:80852-90595 GCF_000690775.1 Eurypyga helias
TCCAAAATGCTGGACACTCTTTTTTTCCAGGGCAATTCAGAGCAAATCTCAGTTCCTTCAGTAACCTACTCTACTGAGATGAGAAATCCCTGCCAGGCAAGCGCCACTGTAATTTTTAGGCTCAGCAGATATAGATCAGTTTGCTGTACTGGTTCTGCAAGGATGTAAGCTCTTGCTAAGTTTGGGAGGCTGTTGCTTGCAGTAGGATATAGGTGTTTCATTTTTTCCAGGGCAATTCAGAGCAAATCTCAGTTCCTTCAGTAACCTACTCTACTGAGATGAGAAATCCCTGCCAGGCAAGCGCCACTGTAATTTTTAGGCTCAGCAGATATAGATCAGTTTGCTGTACTGGTTCTGCAAGGATGTAAGCTCTTGCTAAGTTTGGGAGGCTGTTGCTTGCAGTAGGATATAGGTGTTTCAAGTCCAACATGCACTTTGCCAGCCTGAAACTTGAATCTTTATCTACTTGTGGCTAATTGCAAGCAAGAGCAGTTCCATCCCATAGGTTAGAAATATTAGTGTTTGACTGGTATCACAGTTTGCGAAGAAATTAAACTGAGAAGCATGTGTTGTGTATGACCAGACAAAGGAAGAGTTCAGGAAGCTTCTCTATCTTCAGATCGAGATGAACTTTGATAAACTTGGCTATCAAAAAAACAAGCAGCATTTTTCTTTTTCTTTTTGACTTGCAAATTAAGCTGAACTTGCATAATCAAAGCTGATTGGAATTTATTTTCAGCTGAAGAGTTCACCACAGACTTGAAAGACTAAAGCCAAGATCATAATTGCATATTGTGGACTGCCCCTGCTGCAAAAGTTTTCCCGATTTCAGAGCAAAATCCTACTTAGTGAAGGGGTTTTTTTTTGTACTAAATGAACAGTTAGAAATGCAGAAATTTATGTTTCTCATTCAAATGCAGAAAGGATTTTGATTTGGATCCCTCCTCCCTCCCTTTGAAATACTATTTACCTACATCAGAGTTTAATAAGGTTAATGTGTTAGATGTTCCCACAGTGTAAATTGTATCAGTGGGAAGAATACTGCCTGAATAGAGTCCTCCAGCTCTATTCATTTGCTTTCAATGTGTCAAATTAATTTTGCCACATGGGTAATAAAAGCTGTGCTTCTGTGGATTTCTGTAAACATTGTACAATTTAGTAAGTGTTTATGATTTCTTTCAACAATGAAACTTAAACGGTGCGCAGGCCAATATCAGTGAGTAATTTCAGAAGCGACTGAGGCATGTAATTGAGTTTGTCAGTGTAATTGTATTTTGGAATAGATAGTGGTATGGTTTTTTTTAGTTGTTAGCGAGTCTCATATTTAGTGTGCTGATTAATTCTATTAGACGAGTTAATTAGACCGAGGAGGTGGGGGTGAGAATGGATATAAATCACTGTAAAGCACTGCATTTAACTGAGTTGATTATTCTGTGCACAGAGAAATGCCACCTCTCCCTGTTTTGGACTCACGTGTGTGATTAGAACTCATCAGTGCAGCCCTGTGCCTGCCGACAAGGATGGATGATGAGTATGGATGCAATTGTCTCTCCTTTCAAGTATGAACTTCCAGACTGAGGCACTGCAGGGTGCAGAGTTGACCTGACTTAAAAATAACAAGCTCCTGTGCATACTCTGTAATAATAAAAATAATAATTACAAAATCTGTATTTCTGGCACAGCCTCCCCATATTGTTTCCTGTAAAGAACAAAAAGCAATAAGGAAGAAACTGGCACCACTTAAGGGCATTCTCTGGTGTTGAAGAATTCAGAAGAGCCTGGGCTCAAGCCTTGGCACCAGAGATGCCCAGAGGAATTGTGGATGTCCCCTCCCTGGGAGTGTCCAAGGCCAGGCTGGATGAGGCGTGGAGCAACCTGGTCTAGTGGAAGGTGTCCCTGCCCATGGCAGGGGGTGGGACTGGGTGGGCTTTAAGGTCCCTGCCAACCTAAACCATCCTGTGATTACCCTGCAATGAGAAAAGTGACTTGGATGCTGGAGGTCTGGCAGCTGCAATATCTGCCCTGGAGTTGGGAGCATTAAAACACGCCTCGAGGTATCATCTGAGCTGGACAAAAGTCATGTCCCTTTATAAACCAAATGTATGTATTGGGAGCTGGTGTAATTTTCTGGAAAATAGTCTCAGTCTGAATAGACACAGAGGAAGGATACTGTTAAGGAGACTGTCAAATGAAACAGGAGTTGGGACTACACAAAACCCAGGTTGACAACCTGTATATTTTCAAGAAACTGTGACACTGTGTCAAGGAATTGCTCCCAGGCTGCCTGGTCAGACCATTGCAGTGCTGTCAGTAAAAATGTCTCTTATCTTCCAACCCCTTCCACATACAGATAAAGCAACTATGATCAGCACAGGGCATATTTTAATAAGATTCAGAGTGGTAACATCTGGCAAATTCACATGTCATATGCTTCTCCTTCCCCATGTACAAACAGCCTGTGTTCCCATGCTTTTGTTTCCCTTAGATAACAGCTTTTCTGCAGCAGAATACAAACGATAGGTTATCGGCTGGAAATGGCAACGCGTCCCACAGTGGCACGATATGAAGAAATGATCAGAAACTTTCACTGTTGGGAAACTTCACATCGGAAGCCAGCTCCAATAATCCTGAGATGAGAAGATCTGGCAAGTCTCTCTCGCTGCAAAACAGAAGGAAAAGGAAGAGGGCCCTGGAAAGTCACAGGAGGCTGAACAAGGGTTTCTTGTCATCAGCCTCCTTCCGCCGGTCATGGGAAGGACCTCTCGGCTGCCTCTCACCAAAGGGTTGTGCTCCACGATATCAAAGAAAACATGGATGGGGTCAAGCAGCCAGGACCACCAAGATTTAGAGGTGCACAGAGGGAGAAGGCAGTAGGAGTGTCATGCAGAAGAGCAGTAGCATGGCTGTCCAAGGGTGTCCTGTGGTATTGGGGTAAAACAACATCTTTTTGTGATGGCAAATCACCTCCTGACTATTGGGCTTGGCTGCTGGATTCAGTGGCTATTACAGTGGTGGTCCGGGGCTTCGGGTGTCTACAGATGCATGTAGATGCCCCTAGGGATAGTCCAAAATACCCAAGAAGGTTAAGGCTCTGCAGTCGACAGGAGTTATGAACCTGAAAATGGTTAGGCACTACTGAGACTCCCAGAATCCTGTTTTATCTCACTTTTGTATCCCTGTAATCCCAGTCTTGTTGGACTATTAACACCTTAGCCCAAGATTTAGGCCCACAATGGTTTTGGTCATATCTTGTGCTTGATTATAATCCAAAAAACAAGCATTGCGTACGGATGGGGTTTGCACTTTACCAGGTTGAGGTATAATCTGTGCTGGAGTGATGCTGCTCTAATGTAAGAGTTCAGCTGAGCATCTGACAGCAGTACAGGGCACCGAGTCCCTCAACACATTTATGCAGAGCTTTCCAAGCCCTTTCAGTGCTGGGACCTCTGCAGCTTTTCCAGATCTTGTGTTTTTAAAACTGCTACCCACAACTCCATTTGTCTTTAGTTTCTTCTGACAGACCACTCCAACGCTGGTGCTACTGCCTGAAAACCTCATGCACCAGCAGTCCTGCAAAACCCCCAGACCCTGAGTAACACCGCTACTTTTGTGTGTCAGCAGCAGCATTTTGACAGCTAAAGTGATGAGCCACAGCACGGCAGTGAGGAGAGCTGGGTCTGTAGGGTGTTGATATCTTGGTTGCGCAATGCTAGCCCATGGGTCCTCAGCTGCTGGAAGAGCCACGCATGTACCCTCAGACACCTCTGTTTCCTGGACACACACGGAGTCCTCTGGAAGGAGATAGCAGGGTTACCAAGCTTTCAAAGCCACTCACCTGTACCAATAATGCTACGTGGTCTGGGTTTTGTGAGCAGACCCCTGTGTTTGCCTAACCTGCTGAATGGAGCTGGGTGCAGACAAAGCCCATTCCCTGCTCTTACGGAGTGGCTGTTTCACTCCAGGGGCATCGTTGGGGTTTGCCTTGCAGTCAGTGACTCAGTTACCAGAAAATGGAAAAGGAAGACTGAGGTTTGGCAGCTTTCCTCCCTCACTGCTGACCTCCTCCTTAGGGGGAGGGCAGCACACACTCCCTGTTTCTGTTTTGGATTTAGGGATGGGACTCTTTGTGGAGCCACTGCCATCCCTGGCCCTGCAGATGGGGAAAATGAAGCAGGATTTCATGTGGTTTTACAGAACACAGGTGAGAGTGTGGAGTGGTGGCATAAAGGGATGTTGCAGGAGGTTTGGGACAGGCAACGTAAGCCCAAGGACCTAGTCCTTATGAGAGTCTGTAATCAGCTCCCTGTCCCTACGCTGTCAACCCTGTACTTTGGTTTCTTTGTCCTTCTCTGAGTAGCCAGAACAGATTGAGACAGACTTTTCGTTGAATTAAATGATACTAGAAATGAACTATATCAAGTACACAGAGCCAAACACACAGCATGTTGTTTTAAAGCAAAGTGTATTATTTTTACAGTTTACATTTTAATAAATAGCTATAGTTTACATGCCAAAGTTCAGCTGTTCAAATAAACCCTTAAGCTCTTGTCTTCAGTTGCATCTCCCAGTAGGTGGATCGTTTTGGCCCCGGTGGCTGCTCTATATGTCATTGCAAGCACTTCCCAACAGCCTTGCTCCCTGGGAGCAGGAGAAAGCATTTAGCTGATAAAAACTCTGAACTGAGCAAACAGTTGGCAATGAACTAATTTTCTAAAATATTGCTCCTTGTCTGTACAGAAACAATTGCAGCTTATTTCTGCCAGGAAGCTGATGGAGCTGAGTGGTGGAGGTGAGGGGGTCATCCTTGAGCCGGAGCCTCCATCACTTCAGGGCACTGCTGGGCTGTGACATTGGGATAGAGCATCCATTCATCCCCAGGGAACAGGGAAGGATCAATGTCCAGTGCTACAAAAACATGACATTCAAGGAAATGCAATTTTAAAGGAGTCTGTTCTCACAAAGGTCCAGCAAAATAGGCTGGGGACCATCCTCCACCAGGACGGCCTTGATCTCCTGCTGGTCCATACTGGTTGGAAGGGGAGGGAGGGTGGGTCCAACACTAATGTTGTGCCCACTCCTCCTAGGAGGGGACAACCCACCCTGTGTTTCATTAACGCTGGCTGCAGCCTTTGGAAGAGACCAGGTCTGTTAGTCCTCTTTTTCAAACAGAGGAAGGCACTAAATCACCAGAACGGCTCAAGCAATTTGGTGGCTGAAGGAACCCAGTGTCCCGGTTCCAGCTGCTCTGTGGGAATGTCAGGGCTGCTCCTCTGGGACCAGTTGGAAATGCACAACTGTCTGGGCAGCTTAAGGCCATCCTGTTGCAAACTTTTTCTTACATCTGCTTCCTGAGTCAATTAAGTCATTGCACCAGCCCACAAAATGAGCTGAGAACAGATGTGAGTGATTCCAGTGTCAGGGGTTTGGACCATAATCACAAATGCAGGCGTAATTAAGATTTTCCTCCATTTCTCTTATGTGCTAAATGGAAATATTAGATTAACTCAGCTCTGGTGCAAGAATAACTGCAGAGAGTCTCTGGAAGACGTGTTCACATGGAAAAGGTCACTATGTTGCCACTGGATTGTTATTTCACCTACTCTACCCAGCAGTTTTCTGTCTTTCCCAAACCGTTCATCTTCAATCGTCCAGGCAGCCAATAACACAGAATAAATGAGGATCATCAGAAAGTTTCAGTTTAAGGCTTTCTATCATTATGCAAAATCTATAACTTCATTAATCACTTTTTTCTTAATGAATCTAGGGACTAGTGTTTCTGCTGCTAAGTACTCAAAGGAGTTATTAAATTTCTGGCTGTCTGGTTCTCCCATCTGTTTCCATAAAAACTTACTGCAATTAGTATTTCAGCAGAATTTCTAAAACGTGCCAGATTTCTTAAGAACAGGGAACGCCACTGTCAGTGCGAGGAGGCTGTTACGGTGTCTGAGTGGCAAAACATGATTTAAAATCCACATGAAACCAGCCTTCCCTGTAGTTTGCAGGAGGGTTAAGGCAGCAAAAGAGAGACTGATGAAACAAGGAGAGGCTGGATAAACTGCTGCTGGTCCAGCTGTCCACTGCTGCCTAGATATCAGGATAATATTTAATTAATTTTTGTGAAGGAGGCAGCTCCAGGAGCACAGGCAACAGCAGCTACATACAGAGCACCAGGCAATGGGGTGGCTGCTGGAGGGAAGTGCTGGGCATGGGACTCTGCTTCCTGCTTATTATCAAATTAAAGGGATCCCTGAGTCTTTATTTTCACTAGATTTATGCCAGGATAGATTTTTGCAGCTAATAAGTTTCCATCTGCTTTTAAGAACAGTGGGATGGGCCTGGTTTCTCAGGAAGGAAGAGCTTGCAGGGTGTTGTCCGAGCTAAGGCAAAAGTGAAGATCCAAGAAGAGCTGACTGACTGGAAGGGGTTGGCTCCAACGTGCCTGAATTGCCCAGGAGAAAGAGAATAAACAGAACGAGGAGCGCAATTGCTTTAATAAATAAACTGGAACACGTGTGTGACCAATAGCGCCAGGGGCTGATATATGCCAAAAAGTCTGTTTTTAACATCTGCTCTTCAGCAGCCTTAATATGTTATGACCAGATCAATATATCATCTGCTGCTGGTGCCAGACATCCCATCGCAGCTAGAGACCAGGGAGGAGATGCACGCAGACAAGCATATAGGCATGCATATACACATAGGCCTTTTTGCACACGGACGTTGTTGTACCAGTGGAAGAATCAAAAAATCAAATCAAAATTGTGCTTAAGTAGCCCTGACAAAGAGGACCCACCAGTGGCCAGTATTTGTTCGCTATGATCTCTTTTTTTGCCGAGTATGAGCTAGAAGATTGCTGTGTTGTTGGCAGCTCATAGCCCACACGCTGCATCCGTAGGTGCAATGTGTTCTTTATCATACTGTAACTAAAAGGCTTTTCATCTCTTGCCAAGGCTTTTTTGTGCTGCAAAGGCCGAGGGAAGCAGGTGAGGTGCTGTAGGCGTAATGGTCATTTTTAAAAGCACTCTTACCAGCCTGCAGGGAGGGGCAGAGAAAGAGAGGAGCAAGGAGTGAGAAAGGAGATGAAAGGAGGGACTGAGCAAAAACTCGGTGGTCACCAAGCTGCTCCAGTGCTGGCAGAGTCCACACTGGCAGCAGCATGGACACAACTGTCTATTCTCTCCTCTGCTACAGGGTATTGCACCCGCAGTGCCTGGGAAGAACACCAAGTGACTGTTCTCAGCCTCCCCAGCTCACCTTACATCCTCTGTGCTTCTGCCACAGGCAAAAGCAGGACTGGGAGAAGGTGCAGGACCATGAGCGAGCTGAAAATGGGGTTGAATGAAGATATGGGACCACAAACATCCATCATTCAGGGGCATGCAGACACTTCCTTCGCCTGTGCTAGGTTTTTCTGCTCAGCCCATCCTCTTCACTTGCAGTGGAGGTGCTGGGGGCACCCACGGCATTTTCTCGCAAGGAAGAAAGGACTTGAGACTGCGGATCTCTTTCTTCACTCAACTTACTCTGCAAACTCAGGGGGAGTCCGCTGAAGAATTTAGCACAAAGATTAATGTTTGGCCTGCGGCATTAAGCAGAACTTGCTCATTTAAGACAGGACAGTGGCTTGGAAGAATAGGGGGTTGTGACCTCTCCAATACGGCAGCAGTTCTTCTGACAGAAGGTGATAAATAAAAGAGTCACTGCCACAGAGTGTATCTGAAAGTTCTGCACTGAACAATGTGAAAAATGCTTGCTATGACCCCAAGAACCTTTACATCAAGAGACCTCCTGGGCACACGTGGGGAATAAAGTCTCATTTGAAGTGCTGCCATCAGTGGGTTGTCTGGGGCTAGCAGTAACTCTAAAATCATGCTTCAGTTACTGCGGATGTTTGATTTTCCCCTCAGTATCGCTCCAAAGTACCTAATTTAATGACAGACGTGGTTTTGGAAACTGAGGAACTTTCAGCTTTTGTGTTTATTTAGCCACTTACCAGCACCAGCTGGAAATGGCAGATTTTAGATCATTTTTATTTCGGTCTAAATAGCAAGGTTCTTTCAGAAAGGCAGGTACTCTGCTGGGTGTTACTATAGTAAGTGCTCACAGTCCAGTCTTCACTATATCGTGGCTAAAATATGTAACTGCGGCTGATGCTTCTTCCAGGAATCAGAATCAAAGATTTCAGGAATTAATTCCTAGGACAGCAAACTGGCCTGCCTTAGGCTTCATGCACATGATGAGCTTTGGAGGAAAGGTGGTCAGACAGCCATACTGGGGACAGGTGTGCTAGTAATGTCAGAGAAGGCCACTTGTTTCATCATGTCCTGATACAAAACCAAGAAGCGATCCTCGTTAAACACAACAAAGCCTAAACTAAACCAAAGTACTGATAACCCACCAGATTATGGTAAAAATTGTAAGTTAGGATGAGAAAACCAAGGAGCTGCCTTAAAAATCGAAATATAATACATTCAGGTTCTTTCTATTTTTTCTATTTTTGCCTGCAGAGCTTTGAGCTTTTCAATTAAGTGAAAATGGAGACTAAATGAAATGAGGAGTATTCTAACATCGCCTGTCTTTGGGGACTGAGGCAGTCCAGAAAACAAATCACAGTGTTGCAGGAGAGTTCTAATAAAATTGCTGGAGCTGGCAGCTCCAGTTTGATGTCAATCACCCTGCTGATGCAGGCAGACATTACAGGACAGCACGGTGCTTCCCACCTGCAAACACCCTTAGCAGAGCGATGAAGGGGAGCTGAGCTGCCTGAAGGTGGTTATCGATGCTGAGAATGAGGCACATCCTCAGCTGCTACATCCAAAAGTCACCCCACGCGAGGTGCTTGCAGCCAAGGAAATCTTGAACTGAAGCGTGCTGATTTTCCATTTCTGCATGCACTGTAGTGCTCTCCAGCATTTACCCCTATCTCGCTCCCGTAATTTCAAGTGTGGTTTCCTGCTGGGTGAGGGTTTTGTGAGGACCCATTTCCAAAATCCTCTTTTCAACTTTTGGAACCGCTGCTGATTTGAATGTAGCTTTGTGGTGAGGAGGGGAGGCCTTGGAGACACAAAGATACAGAACAGTTTCTGATGGGATGGGCATGAAAACCGGCATTTTCCCTGCCAGGGAGGGTGAATGCAGTTCCTAAGAAATGGCAGGAGAGATGACCCTGGCCCGGAGGCTTCATCTTTCCCCTATGCATTGCTCCGACCCGCTGTTTGTGGGAACGGCCCCCGGAACGACTGCACGTGCACACGATGGCCGCGTCAGCAGGACCAGGCAGCGGGTGTTTGCACTGAGGGAATAAACTGAGGGACTCTGTCCCCAAGAGACACCAGAAATGTTTTCCCCTCAAAATGCCGTTTCTTTTTCCAGTGGGCCTAGGTTTCCTTCCAGAAGAGCTCCCAGCTGCAGGTGGAAGGAGCCGCGGTGGCTCCCAGCACCTCAGGGCCACCTGGGCCCAGCTGTGCCTCAGGTGCAGGCACAGTGGGGAGCGCCTCTTTCCCCTTTTCTGGAGCGGCACGGCTGCTAGGCACAGCAAATCACCATTAAGTAATAACTAATTAACTGATTGCGATAACTGCTGGCTGCTTTCATCCCTGCAGCATTAACGATCCAGGGCGCGACTCAAGGCCTCGCCACCCATCCTCGCTGTGCGCAGCACCGTCGCTGCTTGCTGTGCGCATGTGCGGCGCCCGCGCACAGGCGTGGTGACGTCACGCAGCCGCCTGACCGCGGGTCAGAGG
>NW_010239366.1:0-6380 GCF_000690775.1 Eurypyga helias
TCTATGATTCTATGATTTTATGACAGCATTCACCAAGGGAATTGGCAACTAAAAATAAAAACTAAACATAAATGGCATTGTTTTTAAAGGCTAACAATCAAGAGAAAAAGTCCAAGATTTAATTCCTTGTCTTGATTAATCAGCAGCTGTACTGAAACAGGGGCTAAACCGCTCCAGAAATACAAGTATTCTGAGAAATCTAGTCTTCATATAAACCTCATAGAACATGAGACTTCTTTTCACTTCTCCTCCCTTTTCCTTCTGGTGCATTTCCATTACAAAAAAAAAAAATCTGCCTCAGTCCCTTCATATGCATTAGCAACATTCACAAAGGATTATGCAGACGAGATTGTGGCTATGGAAATAATTCATTACAAAAATATTTTAAGAGAATTTTAACCTGGCCTTCTCTCCACTGAAAGATGAGAAAGAATATTTTTCTTGTTATAAGGCAGAAGCAAATTGACAGTTTGATACCGTGGCACATCATTTCAGTTCTGCTTCAGCGCCTGCCTGTGCACCGTGGCGCGGCGAAACCAGCTCCTCGTGCTCAGCCGCCTGCAAACAGAAACTTCCTTCGAGATATCCTCAAGTGTCCCCAGCACAAACTGAATTTAAAGTAATGTGGTAAAAACCAAACAGACCAGACGGACAAGGCTTTTGTGCAATTTCCAAAGCCAAAACACGGCTTTTATTCCATGCAGGGCTACTGAAATATCACAAAACCTGTATCACAGGCTGTCTTCACGCTTTATGCATGAGCCTGGGAGGTGGAAGGACCTCCTGAGAGCTTCCGTGAGCACCCTGGCTATGTTCACTGTCTGCAGACTTACACTCAGCTTCTCAACCACCCCTGAATCCTGCCCACGCCTGCCCAAGGAAATACAACAGCCTTTTCCTTCTTTCTACCTTTAGGCCACCCCTAGTTTGCTTCCTGACATCTTATTTACTCTCCAGTTTGCACCCCGGCGGCTGCTGCCGTCCTTCCCTGCAGTGGTAACTCATTAATGCTGTTGCCCGCTGTGTCCACCTTGGCCAACCGCCTGTCTCCGTCCCGCTGCTACTCAGCTGGGGGGCTTGGTAAGCCTTGGCAGCTCATTAGCTGCACCCTGTTGGCACACAGATTTGTGGCATTTTGCATGAATTACAGCCTGGGACGTGTGTCTCTGTGTGCTCCAGTTTGTCGCTAACAATGAGAAATCCAAGCTGAGAAACACAAAGCCGGTGGTGGTTTGCATGGCTTTCCAAAATGTCTACTTTCCCCAGTGCTGGCTGTAACACAATTTATCCAACCAAGATGCAAAAGCCTGAAGTTTCAGTCAGGCTAAGGCCCCAGGTATAACTACACGTAGCTACTCATGGCACAGTGCGTTTAACACGACCTTCCGAGAGTCAAGGGCCAAGCTCTATTTTCATCTCATCTTAAAAAAAACCAACCAAACAAACAAAAAACCCAAACAAAACACCTTAAAGGCACAGTATATAGTATTTGGGTTTTCAATTCGTTGCATACAAGTATGAATTCATTCTTCATTTTCAGGATAAGCGAGGAGTCCTGTATAAACCTTCTGCACTGTGCGCAAAGTTGAGCTGATTTTCTGCCTGCTCGATAGTCCCTCTTGCCTATCCTTTTGCTCACTATTATGAAAGAAGTATAATTCTAACCCTTACTGCGGACTGAAGGTGGCTGTAGACCTCAGCCAAGAATGAACGAGGTGGAGGTCTGGTTTCCAGGTGTCCTTATCAAAGCCAGACCCTTCTTGTGATATGGAAAGTCTGGCCACTTACACTTTGCAGCTAAAATTGCCACGTAATACATGTGCTCTAACACATGTCAGTCATTCAATCTTCCCTTTCTTAGCAGACCTGTGGGGTTCACGCAGCGTGAGGCGATAGAAGGAACAGTGCATCTTCAGAGATAAAGGAAGATACTACTTGACAGCTCTGCAGATTGGAGAAGAATTGTGGGTAGCATATGATCCGCCTCGCTTGAGTTATGCTAACAGGAAAGAGAGGGCTGAAAAATGTCACGTGTGAACACTTCAGAAGAAAGACATGATTCAGACCTTTCCACAGACAGGAGTCAGAAAGCTAGCTCAGCTGCAAAGCAGCTGAATTGTGTATTTATTACCTCTCCCTGGTTTTACTCTTTCCTGGACATCTGGGGCATGGTACAAAAAGGTGAGTTGATTTTCAGGTTTTGTCATCTCATCTAAAGTTCTTAGGAGATGTGGTCTGGATGTTTCCAGCCTTCCTGGCTCCACCCTGCAGAGCATAATCTGGGCATAAGCTTTCTTGTCACCGTATCAAGCACATGGCTCATGGTTCGCATGTTAGTCTGGTCTTTGTCAGCCTAGACAGCAACAGTAAAGTGGGGTAATTTGAGCCAATCTTCAGTTGCCTCTGAGGTCAGACAGGACCTGATCATGACATAACAGTCCAGTTTGTTCCCCCCAGAGACACTCCTTGGATTGTCTTTCAAAATTTGGACATCCTAAAGGTAGGTGACAGCCAGAACTTGTGGTTGTGAACACCCTTCAGGACAATGCACTTGGTCTTCAAAGTCTTGGAATGTACCCCCATCCTAGTGGGGATGGTCCTATAGTGGAAGGTGTCCCTGCCCATGGCAGGGGGCTCAGAACTAGATGAGCTTTAAGGACCCTTCCAACCCAAACAAGTCTATGATGATTTTGGCCTTGAGCAACATCTTGGGGTAAAAAGCACACTGCTCTAGACGGGCTCTTTGTTTGAATCAGTCCACCTGTTCCTGTATGTAGCTTTACATTAAGAATAGACTCATTTGCCTTAAAGAAATAATTTCCCTCCTCCTTTTTCTGTGCTATCCCCTCTGTTCACTTTGTCTGCATTCCAGTGCTCCACAGAAGTTGTCTTCTTTAAGCCAAAGCTCATTTTGCAGAGTTAGTCAGCTGAAACCATCTTAACATCCATATTTTGCCAACTTTCCATCCACCTCCAACTCTCTTTTTCCAAAGTCTCTCCTCCCTTTGCCGCACTCTCTTAATTTTGCTCCCAGTTCTATCGAGTATAATTTCACCCTAAGATGCACTTCGGGAAACATTTCATGTGAAACCTCAGGCAATCTTTCAAAGACAGGGCCACTTCATAAAGCTTCACACGTTTCTGTATTTGCTTTACTCTCCCTGGCACGCTGCTCGCATGAAATGCAAAACCTTCACTCTAAAATCATTACGCTACTCACACCAACCAATTTCAGCATGTGTCACCGCCATTAAATACGTCGCTACACACGAAAAACTTTACCAGCCTAATTCCCCCCGCAGATAAGCCACGAGTGCATAAACTCCCATTTCTTAGGTATAACCAGCTCAGCGCTGCCATGTCTGCCCAGATCAAAACTTCCCACTTACGGCAATTTGGAGTCAGATAAAACTGTCAACAAGACTCACGATCAAGCCAGAGTGCTACAACAAAATGTTAAAAACTGAAGGGTGGGCATTTCTTCAGCCAGATGAAAGTTTTTGACATGAATTAAGTTAAAAGCTTGGGTTAACAAGATACTTCAATTTTCTTCCTATTAGTACTACTGAATTTTTATTTATAAGATTCAAGATTTTGTCTGTATGTCCGAACTTCTTTTAAGTTTCCACTTCTACAGCTAGATCCTCCCTCTGAGGCAAGGCAGAGTATATTCATCATTTGTTCTCCTTGTTTCAGGGTCTTGGATGAATCAGAGTTTACACAATGGACCGGAACATGAGTCCTCTTTTTATGGAACAGTTAGGAAGGTTTTTTTTGGAAAAAAAATACAGTATTTACTCTTCCAAGGCATTCTGGTGTTTAAACTTTTATGATTTAGCAGGAAATTCTTACACTTGCACAGGATAACGCTTTTTCCCATCTTTTATTTCCTGGACAAGTTTATTTTATAAATCGCTTAACTGAAACATTCTGATCTTGCTTAAATGGAATTATTTTTAGTACAGGCCTGAGAAGGAACTCATTCTATCATTATAACAACAAATGTTGCCATAAGATGTACAGCTGATTTTAGCACAGCTGTAACCTCCCCTTCAGAATGATGCTCTTTCTTGCAAATATATCTCATGATATGCAGAAAGCACTACGTTGGGTAAAAACTAAAATGTTTAGAAAAAACCCTGTAATATAAAGGTTTCTTAAATCTACAGCACAGTATTATAACTTTTTACTGTGAGCTGCACTATGAACTACCTTGATCTAGCATTGATTTAGCCACATAATGAGCTACTGAAAATTTGCGCTTCAAAAGGAATCATTGCTATGATTTGTCATTCAGCATATACACAGGGATCAAAAAATAGTCTGGATTTTCCCTTCCTTACTCGAAGCAGGTGCTGCTAGGGAATTAGGCCATCTTTTGATCACTTCAAGGATCATCTGTTGACTTCACAAGCAGCAGAAAGGGATACACAGACCAGTTCCTCATAATAACGATGAAAAAGAGGATGTCTGCATGCTTCCTACTCCAGTATATTGCAGTGGATTTCTATACATCAGAAGAGTTTTCTCAAGTTTTCTAAGTCCATGAAAATGCCGTACTACTCCCTGGAGTAAACCAGGAGACAGCCTTCTGGCCTGGGACCTGTTGGGAAGGTAGAGCTGGATTTCTTGACCCTAAAGTCTTCTTAGAGCAATCAGAAGAACAGACTGCACTATACATTCTCTGGGCATAAAAGGGTGAAGCTACGAAAACTGTATCTGACCTGTGTCATCAGTATGTTCCTTCCACAGAAAAAAAAACGCCACCCTGGCTGAAGGGGTAACATTTCATATAATGACTACAAGGAGCCTTGGTGATACCAGTGCTCAGACTTACTTTCAACAAGATAAATGAGAATATATAAGTAGTCTTGTTTGACTCCCCAAAGCGTAATTTCTATTGTATTTTGTTCATAAGTGAAAATACGTTATTGAAGACAATGACCATTGCATGACTGTAACTAATGACAAGGTTAGAAAGGGCAAATTCTTCAGACCAACATCAGCAGAAAATAATGCTGTCCAACCCCACTGACTCTCCTGTGAACAGGTACCATTCAAACCTTTCTTTCTATTCTGTTTGATTTCTTCACAAGAGTGTTTTCATTCACTTACTAGTAGATGAAAGGAAAAAAAAGAACAAAGAACAAGGTCAACAATTGACATTCTCCTTGTTTTCAAGATTTACTTTTTCCTTAAAAAGATTTTGAAGGAAAACATCCTTAAAAATGATAATTTAATGTAATGGATGGAATTTAAGTTGTGCTTCAGACAGCTATTGATGCACAGAGCACAACTGGACGACATGACGGGTAGATATAATTTTTAATTACCTTCCTACAGCAATCTGCCCAATGCTACAATTATTGTGTAGGAAAAAATAATTTCCTAAATTCAAACTGTAAGATTTAAAGAAAACAATATTTGCTTGCCTTAGGCCTTTCTAATGAGCATTAATATGCGGCTCGACACACCATAATAGGCCGTGACTAAGAAGCTCAGACACAGTGTGAGAAAATGCTTCTCGGTCTCCTACTCAGACTATTTGCTTTAAAATTAAAGTTGGGCAGGCTCTGTGGAACCTGCATCCAAATTAATCTTGACAATCTTCTAGAAAATCTCTATTAAAGCTCAAAGCTTAAGAGCTTAACGTGTGCATGGTTTCTGCTCTGAAAGAGAGCCAGAGTTTCTAACCCCCAGAACAGATCTTGTATTCATTTTTTGGTTTCATTCACCAGCACACAAGAAAGGGCAACGCTCATTAACACTTGAATTTATTAAATTTTTAAATGCTTTCAGTATGGCAACAGGTTATGTTTCTCTCCTGAATTTGCTTATTAACAACCATGGATTGAGACCACTAGTCTTTGATGGCTACACTTTCATGTAATCTCTGAGCAGCAGAACATCTCCATGGAGCTCCTGGTCCTCTCCAGGGAAACACCTTGTCCTCATCACAGGCCACGTTGCCTGGCCAATTATCTTAGTTTCATTATTTTGTTTCTGTTATTATTTTTACTCACGATTGACAGCGATCACAGGTGGAGCTCCAGGCCACAAGAGGAGGCCAGGAGGTGGGATGTCAACTCAGTAAAGAACCAGTGTAATGAGTTGGGCAGGTCTCTGCTCCCAGATCTAAGCAGCTAATGGTGCCCAGCTTCGAGTAGTTCCTCACCTGTGGTCCTGGCTGAGCTCTGGTACAGCCACACTCCTGCCCAGGGTATCACTTCTGTGGGATCACATTCCTGGCTCCACTTGCCCTGCCCCATTCCTAAAGTCTTGCCTGGAGATCACAGGACTGTGGTCACTCTGTGGGAAAACCCCATTTTGTGACTCCTCAACAATATTATCATGGAGATTGAGTTAGTATATATATATAT
>NW_010239367.1:0-227 GCF_000690775.1 Eurypyga helias
AACGCGTGCTGGCGGTGTTCACAGGAGGGGGACAGGGCAGGCCTGCTGAGCATGGAGGAAGACGAGGAGGAAGACTACATGTCCGATTTGTTTCTTAAGTGAGTAGGCGGCTCTTTTTTCCCTCTTAAGTGATGGTAAACATGTAGCAAAAAAGCGCTAATATTCGCTGGGATTATTAACTCCTAGACAGGATGTGAGGCCAGGGATGCCCATGGTGAGGCGGGGGA
>NW_010239367.1:263-22528 GCF_000690775.1 Eurypyga helias
AAGCAAAAAGAAGCCAATGAGAAGAACAGACAGAAGAGCATAAAAGAAGAAGAAAAGGAGAGACGTGACTTGGTACTGAAAAGTGCACTGGGCAATGAGAACAAAGGCTTCGCTTTGCTCCAGAAGATGGGCTACAAGAGCGGCCAAGCCCTTGGCAAGAGTGGTAAGCTTGTCACTGTCTGGAAGTGCGTGCCTATACTCAGGTGTGCCTTTGTGTTTCACACACCACAGCTGCCACTTCATCTGTAGACAGAGTCAGTAAGTGCCTCTTTGAGAGCCCTAGCATTGCTGACCTGTGAATGCGTTGTGACAGAGCAAAAGATGAGAACAAATCCTAAAAACTGGAACGAAACGGTACAGACTATCGAGAGGTCCAAGGGAAGCAGCAGTACTTGCTGCTCAGTACATGCACTTCCGTATGTGCATACCTATAGGAATTGCATTGAGGATATTTTGACGGCCTTGCAAAGGTAATAGTGTTGCAGAAAAAGTCAACCTCCCTCTTTGAATTTATAGTTGGATTCTGAAGAAGAAATGCTGCACACTGGCCAACCATTACGAAGCCTTAATAGATGAAGTAAAATCAGTAAAACAAAGCGTCAGTAACTGCTGTGCCAGTTCAGCGTGTCCCTAGCAGACAGTCAGCAAATGAACTGGCCCAGACAGACTCTCTTTATTCTTCTTCTTTGTCAAGGTGTGAGATTCTAGAATGAAAAATGCTATAGAAGGCTATAACAAAGCAGTCTTCATCACAGGTATGTTACGCCTGTCACATCAACACCTTGTTGAGTAGTGTCCTGAAAATGTATATAGCAATCCAGCAGACAGGCCAAAAAAGAGAGGGGTTCCAGTTCGGCTGGGTCATTTCTAATGCACTAAATGTACATTGATTAGGGACATTCCAACTTCCAAGCACCAAAATCACAAGAAAATGTACCCACGTAACAGCAACAGCAGCTTGCCTGCTCGAATATACTGCACAAATCATAGTTTGAGAAAAACCTGATTTCTTAAATTAACCTGTTTTTTCCATCACAGGAGAAGGCATCGTTGAGCCCATTCCTCTGAACATAAAAACAGGTTTGTGATACTTCCTAATTTACTTCTCTGGGTTTCGGAGCTTCGCAACTGCTTACAGTCATCTTTTGAACTTACATAGGCAGAAGTGGGCTTGGTCACGAGGAATTGAAAAAGCGAAAAGCTGAAGAAAAACTGGAAAACTATAGGCAAAAACTCCATATGAAAAAACAAGCAAATGAACAAGCTGCAGATCAGTTCAGGTAAAATGATGTAACTGATGTTCCAAGCAGTGTCTAAACAATGATTCTTTTTATGCTTCGAGTTCAGTTAGGCTTTTAATGTGTTACTATTTTTGAATGTTTTGAATGAGAGGTAAGCGTTGAAATACAGACTGTTTCTCAGTCTTGAAGCAGAAGCAGATGAACACTGCAATGCTGAAAGTGGATACTGCATCATTTATTTTTGTCAGTGTTAATAATGCAAACGGCATGCATAGTAACTTTTTAAAAAATCAGAGAACCATGTCACATTTTCAATATAAAATCCAGGGATAATCCTGAGTGATGTTGCTACAATGGTTTTAAAAGTCAGGGTGAATTTGTTTGGGTTTTATTTTTTTTTATTTTCTCCAGATTTGCTTGTTCTATTGTAGAGAAGGAAAGCCCAGGGAAGGCTATATCTTTTGCAGGTGTTTAATGAACCACATTTTCCCTGTCTAATGCAAACCCGATGAAGAAACAGCGTTCTGTGTAACGTGATCAAAAGAGCAGTGTCCTGAAGGCATAATTCCCAAGAAATACATGTGTGCTCCCACAGAAACAGCGTCAGAAGGACTTCTTAACTTCAACGTTGTCCTGGTCTGAGAAACTTAGGTTTTCTATTTCAGGAAAGCTGTCAACTATAATGCATTTCACTGTTTGTCTACCTGCTGATTTTAGCTATCTACTTTTTCTTAACAGAGTAAGATTCAAAAACAAACAAGAAGAACGTAAGATGGAAGGGGACCTTCGAAAAAGCCAGAGGGCCTGCCAGCAACTAGATATGCAAAAAGTGAGACCTATATTCTTTGGGCTTGGAATGAAAGCTTATAGGTTAGAAATACAGAAAGTAGTGATTCAGTTCTTGGAAGTTCTCTAAATATGTGGGATAACTAGCCTAAAGTCTTGATGTTCAGCAACACTTTAGTCCTCTTAAAATAATTCAAAGCACACGTTTGCACCATTAAGGTTTTTGAAGGTGTACGCCTCGTGGTAACTTACGTGAGGACCTGTGTTTTTCTGTGTTACCAGAGCTCACCCGTTTTTCACTCCTGCGTTCTCATGGCTACTTCTGAGCTGTTTGCATATCTTTCGGTAGCCAACATCAGGCTGTCCAAAGGGATGGTGCTCTTTGCCTTAAGTGAGGGAGCAACATCATCACAGAACAGTTGGCATTGGAAGGGACTCTTGAGGTCATCTTGCCCAAGCAGAGTCACCTAAAGCAGGTTGTCCAGGACCATGTCCAGACAACTCTTGAGTATCTCCAAGCATGGGGATTATCATTGAGGGAATCAGCAAATATACCAAAGAAGCATTTAAACAAAAAACCCCCAAACCCCAAACAAAGTACCTTCCACCTGCAAGGAGTAGCATGGGTAATAGCAGTGAACTGCTGTAAATTTTTGCCCCATGAAAATGTCAAATGTTGTTCTTTTCTCTATTGTCCTGTTACTGCCCCACAAGTTCTGCTGAGATTTTCTGATAATCCTCACTCTGCTTCAGATAATGTTGGCTGAATTAGCCTAGATTGTCTTTGTTGACTCTTCTTCCTTTAACTTTACCTGAGGTGTGATCTCTTGATAAATAACTCGGGATAGAATGTCTTTAACTGATAAAAAAAGGGCATCCGTTCACAGCTCTGGTGTAAAGACTATGGTGCTGTGTCGCCTTACACACGCTGAAGGTAGATGGAGTAGAACTTCATGTTGGCACGCATTTACTTGTTCTAAGAAAACTGAATCATCCTTCTTGTGGACCACGGTACTTAGCTCCCCACTACAGTAATTCTTGGTTGTACTGCACAGGGAAGTTTTAAAACCTAAAGTCTCACCTGTTGGACATTAGTTTTATCCAGCATCTTACAAGAAAACCTACAAAGGCAGATAATTTTCATTTAAACCCTTTATTATTTGAGGATATTGATGTTCCCAAGGAGACTTGGTATTGGCTAGAACCTGAAGAGGAAGACAAAAAGGATGAGGAGGACAAGGAAGATGAGCGCGCAAGCTCAGACTTAAGCGTAAGTTCTGCAGCTAAATTAACGGCTTGATTCAGAATGAAATTTACTGTTCCTTGTAAGAGTATGTATACATGTATGAAGGATATACCTATACATGTCACTTTTCAAGCTGTAGTCAACAGGCTCTCTGCAATCTCGGAGCAGTGATTTTGATAGCAGTTGCACAATAAAATATGAAACATTAAACCACTGATTTATTGCTTGGCTGTTTTGAAGCTGATCTTTGGAAAAAGTAGCCTAAAAATTAAATTCTAAACATTGTTGTTTCTTAGCCGAGATATGCAAGACCATGTCTTTGATCAAAGTTACTTGCTTTTGAGTTTTAATTTGAGATGCCTCATTTCATGTCTTAGGCTGAATTTTGGAATCACTAAGCAGTTTCTGAAAATGCTTCACAGATTATCTTAAGATGGACACTGGAAATTCACATTTTTTTTGAGAGCGAGATTACACAGCTGTTGTTAGCCTTAGGTGTTTGATTTGCAGAGGTTAGGTGTGAAAAATCCCACCAAAAATATCATATACTTGAAATAAGGCAGCAGGGTAGTATTTTTAGCTCTCTTCAGTGCAGGTTTCTTAGCTGTAAAGAAGGATGAGCAAACAACAGCCATTAACTTCCCAAGACTGTCAGTTCCTGTGCTGCATGCTACAAATTCGTGAAACTTCATGCCTTACTGTGTTAGTACTGTGTAGCTTCTCCATAGCAAAAGGTTAAACAATCTTTTGTAGCAAAGCTAGCAGCTCCAACTGGTTTATGTCACGTGAGCCCCAGATCACGGTATGCCTGCACATTTCTCTAGCTATCAGAAAAGCTACGCATCCTGACGGCCTATTTGAGAGAGAACCACTTCTATTGCATTTGGTGTGGAACAACCTATGAAGGTGAGAGGAAACCTGTCTTGTTAGTGGTTAACTTTGCTTATGTAGCTAGACTCAAACAGTACCATATATAATAATATTTATATAATGAGTTATATAAAATACACTGTATATAAGTTCCTCTTACTGTGGTCTTTTAAATCTACATGGCATGTTTTCTTTCCATGCTGCTGGTTTTGGCACAAAGCTTTGTCTATCTTGATTATAAGCCATTTTTTATGTCTTGACATACACCAAAAAAAAAAACCAAAAACAGAACCACAACCAAACGTGCTGGCATTTATTTGAATTGGTACTTGTATTAATTTTGTTTTGAGAAAACAGAACACAGATATTAAAGCTAGTACAATAAAAACCCACGAAAGCTTGCAGCTGTCTCTGAAACAGTTAAAACTCCGTCCAGTTTCACTGCACCAAAGAGGGTAGAATTTGTGTTCACTTTGTTAAAACAAAGTTTGGAGTTAATAACTTGCAAACCTTCTTGAATCCTGTTTAATCTGCTTTAGATGGAGTCTTCAAATAGTTCTAGGAACTCTTCCCCCACCTCCGAGCCAGAATTACTCACTTTTTCTCTGCTTATCCTGTAGACTCTGAAGATTTATCTTCAAACTGCCCTGGAGACAGCGCTGCAGACCACGACTAAAGCCCTCCTGAAGGAAGGAGTCCTGCGTAAGTATGTATAGTTCCTGGCTTCTAGAAGGTTCGGAGCTGTGGCATACTGAAGAATTCACACCAAAGTGTGCAGAAGAATGGTTATGTTGACAGGTTAAACTCACATTATCCATTTTCTGCTTGATGCACAATTTAAAAGGAATTAAACCTTAGCATCTACAACTGAACTGCCATAATGGAGAGGCAGGTTAAGCCTCCAGTTGAGGAGGAGAATCGGAGAAAAAGACAAGGAAGCTCACGAATTGAGATAAGAACAATTTAATAATTGAATATAAATTAATAAAATAGTGATGATAATAATACTAACAATACTACTAATAATATGTAATTAAAATAATGAAAAATGAAGTAAATAATACAGTTGATCACCACTTGCCGACCAGTGCACAACCAGGTGCCGAGTAGCAAAAGCCAGAGCCCAAGAGCAATCGTAGCAGAGTCCAAGCAAGCCGCATGAGAGAGAGAGTGACTGAGAGAGTCAACTGACCCACCAGCTCACCAGCTAACACGCACCCGAGCTATTGTCCCTCAGCCCACCCCCAGCTTATAGACTGGGCATGACGTGCTATGGAATGAAATACCCCTTTGGGTCAGCTGTCTGAACTGTGTCCCCTCCCCGCTGCTTGTAGTGAAAAAGTCGGGAACACAGGGGCAGTATCAGAAGCTGAAGAAGTCCTTGATTTGGTCCAAACACTCCTTAGCACCAGCTACAAACACCAGAGTTACCAGTACTTTTCTCAGGGGAAGTCCAAACCAGCCTTGTACCAGCTGCTGTGAAGGAAATGACCTCTGTCCTGACTAAAAGCAGCACACTATCTTAGATCTGGTGAGGAAACAAAAGCTTGTGAAACAGTACAGTGATGTTACTTGAACCACTATTCTGTTGTATGTAAAGGTGCATGTTTAGCATAACTAAATAGTACCAGATCATGCTGTTGTTTTGTTTTTTTTTTTCTAATATAAAAAAAAAATACATTTTAACAGACCTCTTAGGTTGAGGGAACAGCAGTTACTCTCTAAACAGTCACTAACAGAAAGGTAGTGCTCAAGTATACAAATGCTAGGAAAAAACCCAAAGGATCAAAACCGACTGGGACAAGCTCAGTATTATTTAACAATAAGAAGGTAATGGTATTACGGTTGCTCTGTTCAAGAACTGTAAAGCGTATTCAGCCAAAGTTTGTCACACACCAGTTTTCATATTACAAGAGTATTTTATGGGAGATAGGGAAGAGAAAGCAGGATTAGTGGTATTTTGTCTGTGTTGGGATATCATTTCTCCCAGACCTTGACCACTGCAAGAAAATACCAATTAATCCAGAATAGTGAAATGTTCTGTGTATTTGTGATTCATGATAAGGAGAAAAAGACAACTTCAGGCCTTGTAAAAGGATGTACAATCAGATTGTTATTTAACAACAAACATTGGCAGCAGATCAGCAGTAATTTCCATAAGAATATAAAAATTACTATGCATTCATTTATATTATTCCATTTAACCAAGAACCTGTTTTTAACCCATTTAACATTTCAGAAAAAGCATACAGTACTACCTGTAGAATCTATTTTTCTGCTTAGAAATTTCTGCTCGTTTGCCTTTATGGCGTTAGGTGGGCTCCACAGCAACAAACAGTTTGGCAAGATACAGCTCAAAGACAAGCACCTGAAGGACTAACGTGCCTGTCTCTTTTCCCTGCTCCCCACCAGCACCCTCACAATTGGTCTAGTCCAGGCAAGTCTGAACGCTTTCAAGTATGTAACTAAAGAGACAAATGCCTGTTACCTTTGTGGGGCTGACAGTAAGGCCGTCAGAGATACCCGGTGTGCTTGCCTCAGTGTTATGGTAAGGGATTAGAACATGGCAGCATGGGAGAGAATGTTACGGTGCACTCTCAGCACAGGATTTCTAACGGTTACTACTGTGGAATTGGGAGAATTTAAGTGTTCTGTTCAGGAGAAAAATCAAACTCAAACCCTAAGGTTTTCAAAAGTTTAGAAGAAATCTAAACTAGATTTCCTAGAAGGTGAATGCTTAGTTTAAAAGTATCTATTTTCAATTTTAGAGCAGTGAAGGTGCTAGGTGTTCAATGGGGGTGCAGAGACAAGAAAATGCACCTTAAAGAACTGGAATTCAGATACCTATTCCTAGTATCTTCTCTGCCAAAATTAGTCTCGCTATTAAAAACATCACTGTACAAATCAGAAGGGTTTGAAGCACATACCACAAGACAGCGCTTCTTCCATGAAAAGCGATGGATAACGTCAGCCGATAACAGATGCAGCACATCATTAATGCCATGCATACAGGGATTTGCCACAGGCCACTTAGCACCACATCAATTTAATTTCCTAGGAGAAAAGGACTAGGTTCCTGTACTTAATTGTACAGTATAGTTCAGCTCATCCACAACCTGTGTTTCCAGGTAGAAATTTCAAGTGATCGCTTCCTGTCCTGGCGTGCAGCTGGTGGACGTGAATAGTGATGCAACCCTTCTGGCGGACGAGCTCCTCAATGGTAGGAAGGTGAAACGCCACGGAAAAGACAAATCCCAAGTCTTGCTGTTGCTTCTGACACTTACTGCTATTTCATCAGTCTCAACAGACATCGAACCCCAGATCTAAACACACTCAGAGCCTTTGAAAGGGGCATTTAGTGAGTATGAGTTTTAAGTGAGCTGTTTTTATCAACAGACTTTAAAAAGTCAAGTATTTCAGATGCAGAGTATCTTCCGGAAGGGTCTCTTGAAAGCATCTTTCTGATAATGGGTGCCTGCAACAAGAAATTACGTGTCAATAAATTATTTTTACGAGTAAATAAACTAACTGAAATAACATATTGAAATCCCATACCTGTGCTGGAAATTGGCTGGTGAAGTGCTCTGGAAGTTTACCTTCTCTAACATCATGCCATACCTGAAATGCATAAAAGAACAGTTTCAGTATGTTTACGTTGATTATATGTTGCATCTCACTTTATGACCCATATAATTTACCAGAGTAATGACAAAGACACCAAAAGGTAAGGCTCCAAAAACTATAAACAGTTGGAAAGTTTTTTTCCACTTTGTTGTACTCTGGTTTGCTTTTATGGTCTTTCCATCAGCTCTTCTCTCTTTGTAACCTTAAAGGCTTCACACTCTACAACATTGTGTTTGTTTCAGCAATCCTATTTCAGAACCATTACCTTTCTTTAAAAAGTAGTGGGTTTATATCTTCTTTACCACATCAAAAAAAAGGCACCAAGATGACTACATTTCCTACTTTGGATGTCAGTTTACAAGCCAAGCAGGTGTGCTTCCTCCCTTTTACCCTGTTCAGTACCACACGCTTTTCTCTGGCATTGCAGAATACGGTATGTGGCATTCACAGCAGCTGACATATGGAGGATCTCTAATTGTACACTTTCAGAAACGCTTCTGGGTGACAGTGTTTTCCACATGATGTATCTTTCTGGGTGAACAGGGCCATCCACATCATTCACTTTGCTGCTAACATGTGCCTGAAGAAGATGACAGTCATATTCTTGCACACTTAGCTGTGCATCCTGTATTGTTGGCTAGTCTTACGGATGCTCTAGCCTGGTTTAGCAAGCCCTTATGATCAGTATCTAGTAAAACAACGGCTCCCGTGAACTTCAAGCTTCTTCCCTACTCTTCAGCAGTAGCTTTAGGCCTGCATCGCTACCTGCCGCTGATCATCAGCTGAGGAACTCAGCTCACAATCATCAGCTTTGCTTTTGCATGGTGTTGTTTGGCAGGGCTTGCCAGCACCATGCAAGAGTTTATCGTGCTCCATTAAATGAAATTGGGTTTTAAGCTGATGGAGCAGCGAAGACCACTGTAGGACTTCCCATCCACGTGACTTCCACACCTGCCTACAGAGACAAGATTTTTATGCTTCAAGGAAACAGGACTAAATAATTGGTCTTGCCCTTTTGATTGTAAACAAGGTGTCTTAGAAAAATACTACAAGGTAACCGAGCAGAGCAGAGCTGAATCTGGGAATTGAGCAGACATGATGATACGGTTTTCTCAAACTGGCAAAAGGACCAAGCTAATGGCGTTCAAGAGCTGCTGGGTCCAACCATGTGTCTAGAATTACATAGATCTTACTTAAGATACTCAGCAGCTACATCACTGTCCTGCAAAACCAGGTTTGAGCATACAAGCCATTACACTCAATGTGCAAAGCACCGAGAAAAAGCAAAGACACATAAGAGACCTTTTCAAAAAAAGCTGAATTAACACAGGTTTTGTTTCAGAAGTAACATCTTTTTCAATTTAAGCTACAGTTTCCAAATCACTTCTGCTTTCATTTTGGAAAACTGCAGGTGTTTTGGCTTGAGAGGAACTTTGTTCTTGCTCCGCTGTGCAGCGAAGACAAGAGTGTGGCAGAGACAAAACTCTCCCATTCATTCTTTTGTAAAATTAGAAAAATATCCCCTTTAAATACTCCGATCAAAAAGATTTATCAGTAAGTCGGTAGCTTTTTGCTAAAAGTTTTTCTTTAGCAGGCTTAAGCTTTACTGGGCATTTTTGGAGTACCTTACTGCTGTCAGTAGCACGTAAGTGGAATAAAACCTGTAATACTCCTTCACTCCAGTTACCACATTTCAGACGAGGTGTGAGGGCTTACGGGCCTTAGAGAAATGAACGCACGGGACAGCAGACAGTACACAGAATTCCTCCAGCACACAGCCAGCATGTGATACCAGCAGCAAGGCAAAACAATAACACTTTTTTTTTAATTTAAAGATTACATACCTTCATTTTCTCATGACAAGTCAATGCCAAAAGAATTTCAAACCAAATTAATCCCAGCGCATAAATATCTACTTCATTTCCGTATCTGTCCCCGAACTACAAAGATTAGAACAAGAACAATGTAGGAATCAAATCCAACTGGCCAGCACTTCTTAAAGCAAAATCTGAAGTCAGTAGCAATTTCCACCCCAAGGCTACAGGACTCGTCCTACTTGAGCTTCTTACTGGTCATTAACCCTTTCTGCTACAGACGTGTTAAATAGCGACTATTAGGTCACATTAAACACCCTAAAGCTACGACAGACCTGTACAGGTAAGGCATGCCAGGATCTCTCTCAAATAATGAAAGGAAAGGGCTCAAATGCCACAGTTAACAGAGATCCTAAATTCAAACTGAAATACGTGGCTGGCTGGAGCGTTCCTTTCAGCCAGCACTAGCAGACCCTGCAGGTCAGCACACCGGAACAAAATCGCCATGCTTGCAGATAGCTTTCTCCAGAATACAGCTGTCCTCGTGTGCAGTCATACCAGGGAACTCTAGGCAACTTGGCTTAGTACTGAAATTCAGATTAGGAACATCCAGCGCTGAGTTTTTAATGCAAATCTAGTTACAGAGACACTAATATAGCAGGATAATTACCTGTTCTGGTGCCATATATGACTTTGTTCCTCTGTTCTCAGTCAGAGTCTCATACGCCACAGACGTCACAAGACCAAAATCACCTATTTTTATTTTATCTTCGTGTGATATGAATATATTCTGAGGCTATATATACGTATTAAAACAAACAAAAAAAGATATCAACATATAACCAAGGCTTGTTGTCAAGCATAATGAGCCACAGAAGCGCTCCCCATAAAATTTGACAATTGTTTGCAGAAATTATCATTAAGCAACCAATGGGGTGGGAAACAGAAAAATGTTTAATTAATTAACCAAAAAAACCCCACCTAAATTTAAAATAGTGCATGCCACAGTAACTGCAACTTTTTTCCCACTAGCTCAGTCACAACTGCATCATGTTTTAGTGCTCTTCAAATACAATGTGCACCTGACATTTCATATCCAGAAGTGCTTTTTAGGCTTCCGTCCTAGCCCTGGGACTTGATAACACTCAGGCACAGCATTTAGGCTCACATGGAACTCCACTCAAACCACAGTTTCTCCCAGGCACAGCAGGATGATCTGTACTGAGTCAATTGCGGTTAGGGCTTAGTACAGGTCTCTCACAGTACCACTTTTAAGTTTCAACTGAACTTCCCATTTTTAAATTTGACAAAGTCATAAGCAACTAAAAGGAGAATTGTATGTGCTTGGATGAAGTTTCCTAAAGAAGATAAAAAACCTACATTTCTGAATATTACTAAAACAAAACCAAGTAGCTTCATGCTGTCTTTTACAGAGAAGCTCTAGTGGACTGTAAGGCCAGGAGAGACGTAGTATTTAACAGGAAGAGATCTCTGTTCAGGAATGTCTGATACAGTTCTTCTGTTGTAGTTTGACTGTGCCCACACACCTGTAATGCAGTACCTACACCTGGCTACACTGTCTGAAGATGCCATACCAGGCACAGACAGGATTCATCTCAGCTTGAACCTACCCTGCAGCTTTGATGGTGGGACAGAGATCTCAGATGGCCAAGCATCTAAGTTGACAGCAGATCAGAGTGGGAGAAAAGATCCTAAATTAACAGGACTTGGAAGCACGTTACAGCCAGATGCCATGGATAAGGGACTGAGCCAACAGATACATAGGAACAGGGAAAAGTAAGAGATTGAGCTGAGATGAAAATAAAGTAGGACTGAAGGAGCAAGGAAATACAAAGCACTCAGAGTAGGAAGAGCTAGGAATTGTGGGTGAAAAGGCACTTATTAGGCCTCTTTTTCCCAGGCACATAGGAAAATAATGAATGTATATTTGTGGTTCATTCCAGTATTGTAGCAATAAGCCCAACAGAAAAGCTCTAGAAGACACATTTGTATTTGTAAGACAAGATTCTGCAAGTGAGCAGTGAACATGATCTGGAACTGTGAATGCAAAATACTTCAATCTCTGGCTCAGAAAGTCCATAAATTTCAAGTTACTGCAAGTCCTGAGAGGAAGGGAATATGCATCACTATCATCTCTCAGCTCTGAAAATCTCTAGGTGTTTGGAATTAGCCACTATACAAGGAGAAGAGCATCCTAGGTCAACATTTAGTGTGACCCACTGCAGTTGTTTTTAGGAACACCACCACACTAACGACTTTTCCACAAAGTATGCGATTTAAAACTCTGTAAGCAACGTCATAGCTGGCCTATATAAAGCCCTGAAGTCTTGCAACTTCATCCTTTGTAATCTTTATATTGAAATAAAATGTTTTTATGATTGTGCACTTGTAGAGACTGAAGTTCTACCCAAAAAAGTAGCACTGAAATATATGTATGCATACGTGGTACAAGAGCAGCAACTGGAGTATGTTGTACTCAGACACAGCATATATTAGGATAGATAAACTATCCCTTTACAACGTGGCAAGGGCAAGCTTCCTGCACTCAACTTTTGACATTCTTTCCATTATTTTACCAAGTAAAGTTGGTATTTGTTGTTCCAACAGGCAGTCTTGTGACCCAGTAACATGTAATACATGGAAAATGCATGTTAACTCCTGGCTACTGACTTTTTGACCTAGTGCATTCCGAGATCCTCCAAGTTTACCTTCTGATTTGAGGAAGAAGTCCAGCCAGTTGCTGGAAAAAAATTCGTCACTAGCAATATCAGAAGAGGCACGCTACTAGGGTACATAATCGATGAAACATATTCGAGGACAATATAACATTTTCTGAAATTCCAGTAAGTACTATTTTTATCTTTTTTTAAAATAGCCTATCCTACTTACCTTGAGGTCTCGATGGATTAACCCTACAGAATGAATATAATTCACTCCTCTCAGTATTTGTAAAAATTTGTTTTGTGCCATCTCATGATACTTTTGGTCGCGTCTATTCTTTTCAATCCAGTTTTCCAATGGTCCTTGTTCACATAACTCCATTTGGATGAAAAGGCAGAGAACTTCTTGGTCTGACTTCTGCCTGCAAAAGAAAATTATATACCGTACTGAAATGAACAATTCCCCTTCCATTTTATTCCTCATTTACTAAGCACACTGGACAGATACCATGCCAACCATCACTTTGAACCCATTAATACTTCATGGCTGTAGGTAAGTGTGGGAACGTATCCAAAGGGTAGGAATTGACAGCTAGTGAAAAAAGCTTACCACAGAGGCTTTGAGAAGTTAATAACCTACATACGAGGAAAACTCTCACCACCCTCTCCCCAGAAGTGTCACTCTCGAAAGACTGCCTCTAAATGAAAGCATTTCCATTTGCATTTCTGTTTCAGGCAGCAGGGTTAACATGCTAACTTAGGGAAATAACTGAGTCTGAGAGCTACTGCCTGACCAGTACTGACTTAAAAAAGGAAACTTCCAGTCAGGAATTTGGCAGCTAGCAGCCAGACATTTCTTCAGTTTCTGTTGTTAATTTTGAGTTCCGCATTCTTACACTCCTCTATAGATTATGCAAGTTCTCTGTGTTGAGAGAGGAGAAAGATAAAATTGCATTATCATCTTACTCATCAAGGAAGAGGAGATACAAATATACTTGATTATATACAAGCGGCTGCTGAAAAGCACTGTGCCTCTTTTCCTAACAGTGTATGCGTGTATGTGTATGCGTTTCTCTTTGCGTAAGGATTTACAACCTGTTGTCAGCCTTTCTACAAGACAAAAATCACTATGGCAAACAAGTTTGTGAGTGCAAACAACCGTCTTGTAGTTACCTTGAGTCTGGACAAGTCATGTGGTCGTACCCCTTCCAGCTACAGTAATACCGCACTATGTTTTCATGGTCAAGTCTTGCAAGTTCTTTTATTTCACGCTTTACGTTCCTATTTGGGAAGCGGGGGGTGAAAGGAAAATATAAGTGGCATTTCCCTATAAAAATGTAATACTAGGAGAAGCAAAAGACATGACATCAAGTAGCAGTACAGAGAGTTTTACATTACTTCAGAAAAAAACCCACCGTGTTTTCCTTCATACAAGTTAAAATTGTAGTTACAAATTCTGGGGTTTCTTTCATCGGCTCAGTTATTCAAAGTGCAAAAACGTTTTAACCCCATTAGAAATTAAAGTTCCACTCAAAAAAAGCAGATAGTTGGATTGCATAATTACATTAGGTAGCCAAACACAACATAGCAAACACCTACACTTTCACCTCTGAGGTTTGTTTACACAGACAGAAGTCAGTGTAAATGCTCCTGAAGAACAACATTTGGCTTAACCCAGTTGCTCTAACATTGTCTGGTGAGGAAAGGTCAAACCCACAAGCAGTCTTTGAAGAATCAGCAAAATGGGGTTTTTTAGTGTAGTTCTCAGAATTGCGTTACAAATTAAAATAGCGAATATGGGAAGAACACAAGAATCTGAATGGCAGTTACGCAATGTAAGGGACAGTTATCTCCAACAACTTGAAACTTTTCAATTAGATCGCCTAAAAGAAATACAAGTTTTTCAGAAAATTACTTTAAAAATTAAGGTCTTCATTCTCTGTTGAGATTTAGAAAGAACTGGTAACGGAGAGCGAGAATAATGACTACATGGGTCGTATGTAAGGCATATTCTAATTACAAACCACAGTGCAATGCTACCATTTTTCTCTGTTTAATTACAGTCATTATGCATTACTGATAAGTTAAATTTTCCATGTGACCTGTCAAAAGTAAGAGTGCTGCTTTCAATGTTTTATTAATCAGCAAATTGTCTTCAAACACATTTTGCAATATGAATAACCAGAGCACTAGTGTGTCAGGGGGAGTAGAACTTAACCAAATTACGTGTTTACAGCTGCATCTGAAATGATCCCAATGCATGCCGAATTAACAAAGTTGCATGCCACTTTCAGCTTCACTTAGAAATACAACAGTTTACCAGAAAGAATGGAGACTTAATAATGAAAATTTCTTAAATGCTCCTAGGATTTTTAAAGAGACAAAACAAAGCACTAAAATGTTGATTAAGGTTGTCCCAAAATAAAAAACCAGAAGTAAATGTACAGTACTTACTTTGTGAAGCGAACTCGTTTGACTGCATAGGTTCTCTCATCAAGCTTTGCTGTTGCTTTGAAAACATTCCCAAAACCACCTTCACCAATAGGCTCTATATTTTTAAAACTCTCAAGAAATCTTAAATAAAACATACATATACAGTGTAAGCATACTTAACATTAAATCTATGAGATATAAAAATGGTCCTGACAGGTCTAATACATCTGCTAAAACAGCATTTTACAGTGATCACTTAAACACACACCAGGTCTAAATCATAGTCTTGAAGATTAAGAAAACCAAGGGAAACTGACCCTTGATAGCGTGTAGGGTAATTACCCTCACATGTTCACACAAATGACCTGTGGTTGGAAGCTTTAAATAGCATTGCATTGCACTGTCAGCTGCTACGCTGTATGGGAAATTTCCAGAAAGAAACCCAAACTCGGATACGAATTTTTTTTGGAAGGTTATTTTTACAGCAGTATTTTCCCACATTCTACTATAAATAAACAAATCTAGACTCTGCACTGTAATTGCCACACAGATCTTATTAAACAAAAAATCCTTCTCACCTTTTATTTACAGTGTGTGGGCTTTCCTGATTGGTATTTGTGTCCAAATCTGGCAAACTTTCATCTGAATCTGACATCTTGTTCTTCTCTTCATTGTTTCTTGCATTATTAAAATTAACTGCCAATTTTCTTCAACAAGGATAAAAGCAAAACTTACAATGAGCCATTTTTCTAATACGTGATGAGAAGAAGAATGTACCTCCCAACAGAGGCACTTCTTTGCTAGACACAGCAACACCGAAGCGGTTTGCAGTGTAATTTATGGGAGACACCAAACCAGAAATAAACACGTACCTTTTGGATTTCAGGGCAGAGCTTGGTGCACCTCTCTACGTGAAAAAGAGAAAAAAGGTTAACAGAGATATCCTGAATCTTTCCACTCCACTTAGTTTAAAATGTGTCTGAGAATGTACCTAGGAATTGTCTATAAATGTGTTCATCCCTTGTGTAAGCAAGGTGCTAAGAGTGAAGCCATATCTTAGCCTGAAGTTTTTCTGTGTGCTACGTATGACATCACCATTCTTCCCACAGAAAAACGTGAGCTTAGTTTGCTCCCCTTTCTTGGGAATACTGCCCATTTGGTCAGCAGCACATGAAGTGGGCCTGCAGGACGGAAGTAAACGACTAACCGTGAACAGTAAGAAAGTACTCAACAGCCTTAGGGGAAATGCACATGTCTTTTCTAGCAATTAGCGGATGAAGGAACAAACTGAGGCTACACCCTGACAAGCAGCATGCTCCATTCAGGTTCTGAAATGTAGTTCTGAGGGAGACCATTTTCACAGTATACCTGAGAAGGTGAAGGTTTTTCACATACTGCCATGTCTTTCATGTTTTCTACCAACTTTGCAGCTGAGTCTTCAAAGCAAATACTGCTGCTGCTGAAAAATAATTGACTAGTTTTAGGTGAAAGTAGCACAGTCATAAATAAAATGATTGCCATGAGGAAAAAAAAAAAAGGCAGCATAAAAAAGTACACAGTTTTTAAGAGAAAAACCTGAAAAAGCATTAACGGTCATGACTGAAACTACAAAACTTTATGCTGGAAAGCTAATAAAACAGTAACATTTTGTAATAAACTCCTCTATTTCTACGACGTGACACCAGGATACCTCGATATCTGTGTGACAGACACTCCAGTATGTCCTGTAATAAAGTAGGTTAAATACAGCCATTTACTTCAAGGCAGTGCAGCCACCTCTGGCGCTGTACGTCCCAGCCTGCTTTACAGTCACACAGAGAAGGCAGCAGAAGCGGCAGTGGCACCACAGACAAACTAACTGCTGGGCACGAAAGGCTTGACCTAGCGTTCCCAAATCACAAACAAACATTATGCGTGTTGGTTGTCTTTCGCTACACCAATTCTCCCTTTGGGGAAACGAAGGTTGATGGAGAATGATAGGGGAAGGAAAAGAACAGAGAAGAAAGCAGAACGTGGAGCACAGGCAAGTACTAGAACTGAATTATACTGAGTTTGCAAGGGTGTCACAACAGGAGAGTGTTCCAAATGGCATGAAACAATGCTACTGAACCAGGTAGGTTATTCCATTCACTTCACAGTAAAAAATGCTTCTGAAAGAACTACTCATGGCAAAATACATCAGAAAACTCTATAATTATTATACGCTAACCCATAAGGACTCATCTAATTGCACAAGTACAATACATTTTGCTCTGAAGTCTAAGAAACACAAGCTCAAGTTAAATGGCATTATACTGCAACAAACTATGGCAGATTTTATCCAGAACCAGATCACATGACTCTCTAAGTAAATACATTTTGTTATCACATGATGGAACTAGATGATCTTTAAGGTCCCTTCCAACCCAAACCATTCTGTGATTATCAGTGAACCCAACTTACTCCGAGTCAGACTGAGTTGGCACTGGAGAGGAATTCCTGTGTTCACTGAATGTAGGACTGCTGTTAGATCTTTCACTTCCCATCTGAAAAAAGCAAACCAAGAATGGGTAACACATTAACGCTAAAAAATCCCTAGTGCAAAACGTGCTGTTCAAGGGGGGGTGGGGGAAGACTATAAGGTCGCAAGTGGAAGTTGTTCACTGAACATTCCAAGCCCTGTGGAAGAAAGGCATCCGCCTGACTTCCTACCCAGAGGAGGGAAACACAGGGCCCTGTTGCAGTGGGATTTTCCCGCTCATATTGACACTATATAGACACACTGGGGAAGTAGAGTCTGGGATCTAGTAACAACCAGAGTAACGGCTGTTAAACGCAAACATTTCATTGTTTACCGCATACGCGGTTGTGGAAAGCGAGACATATGTCGGCTTCGGTATATGTGATCAGCAGAACTGAAAATCTGAGTCTGCACAGAGACATTCGATGTCTTCCATGTGAAAGCCCTGCAAAACCTGGATTACTACATTGGAGATGACTGAAAAAATTAATCCTAAATACTTAGTAGAGATTCTTCCCCTTTGTTTTCCCCCATGTCATAAGAGCGTAACTGTAACATTACAAGCAACACCGACAGTTGTTACAGGCCACAACCTGACAAAGAGTAAAGATGCATAAGGGTTTACGTTTCCGTGATAGCCACCAAACAGAACCGCTTGCTTTGAATTCAGGCGTACTGCGCCTTTACTGCTTTTTGCTAGTAACATGGTTAGTTACGCAGACATTGCTGGGAATTAATAAACTTTCAAACCAAACCAAACTACCCCAAATTTAGAATAATTGCTACAGAGGTTCTGCTTGTGGTAATGAAAATGCAAAGACCCGTCAGCTTGCCACACAGGAAAATATTACGGAAGGACTGTAGAGCTATAATAGGCCATTGAGTACATGGTTAACTTAAAAACAGTAAAAGAAGCATTTAAAAGCCACAGTCAACAGCCAAATAATGAAAAAAGTACTTGAAGCAAAAAAGGAGTTCTTTCCTCCCCCGTGCTGCCTGCCCTCCCTTTGACCACGTGTCGTGGTTTAACTCCGGCTAGCAAAATACCACAAAGCCACTCACAAATCCCCCTCCCCTCCTCCAGTGGAGGGGAAAAATCAGAGGAAAAAGAAATAAGGAAGCTCATAAAATTAAGAACTATTTGCTAATTAAATCTAAATTAAAACATATGATACAGTTTCTCACCACCCACCGACCAGTGCACAACCAGGGGTTGAGTAGTGAGAGTCAGACCCAGAGAGCCCAAGAGCCGCAGCCCGAGGGCCACAGCCCAAGAGCTGTCACAGCAGATTCCAAGTGAACCCTATCAGCGATAGCAGCCTGGGAAAGCTAAACAAACCCACCAACTCCCTCATGAATGAGCCAGCACAGAAGTCAGCGAAGCAGCTAATGCAGGAGTCAGGGAGAGGGTTCGCAAGTGTACGGGAGTGAACGAGAGAGAGTAAGGGAGCGAGTAATGGCTCCCGTGCCCCGAGTATGACGTACTACAGAATGAAATACTCCCTTGGTCAGTTTGGGTCAGGTGCCTGAACTGTGTGTCGCCTTCACTGTCTGTAGCGAGACCACAAGAGCTGGGAACGCAGCTGCAGGATCAGAAGTGGAGAAAGACCTTGAATTCAGTTCAGGCATTCCCCAGCACCAGCTAAGAACTTAACAGTGCTGCTCCCTACATCCAGGAACACAGCTTCCTAGCAGCCATGGCAGAGAGAGTTAACTCTTTCCTGACTGAACACAGCACACCACGCTTTACCGAAGTTGGTTCATATGTACGGCTCTGTGCATTTCAGAAGTGGGTTTGGGTCACTGTCAGGATCCTGGTAACATTCTGCACATGTGGAATTACGATCGCCAACGTGAAGAAAACCACTCTGCTTTCCAGAGGATGGTGCCAGCAGTTGCTTCACCAGGCTCTGCCCCGGAACACTGCAGAGGGTAGGTCCAGTGGATTCCCGCTCCTGCTCAAGGACACCACTTTGCACAGGAGACCACCAGTGTGCTGGCAAGGATTCGGAAGGTTTTAACAGATGCGTGCCTTTGAGTGACAACACATCTCTGTGTATTGCAGAACACGGTCTGATAGCTGCTGCGAAATTTGTTTTTTAAATCCAGCAACTGAATACAGAAACACAACATGAATTTTACCAACAGCATCCTGTAGCCCAACCGACCCACCAAAATATGAATTGTTACCCACTTCAGTGAAATCCGTGGAATATGCTTTTAAATACAATGAAGAAATCTGTTCAAAGATACAAACACTAAACTTCTGTCTTAAGGCTAAATACAGCACATACTGTTAGACTGCCTTCCTTATTGAGCTTCTCAAACGCTTGTTTGGCAGCAGCTTGTTTTGCAGCACCCAGAGAAGATCCAGTGCCAATTCCATACACTAACCCAGCGATTGTACAGGTGCACGAAAACCTGTAAAATAACAACAAGGAAGAGAGTCACATATCCCGTACGACAGGATTCATTTAACGATTTTAAACACTACAGTCAGCAGGCATTACAAAGTGGAAACCTGAAATACACATCTTCAGAACAGTATTTCCAGGATAAATTTAATCGACTTAATAATGGTAGATAACGCATCTGACATGCCTTCAAGGAAACTACTTTCAGAGAGTGAATATTTAGCACTTTGTAAGGTTGAACTCCTCAAAGCACCTTATCATACGCACCCACAATCACAAACTATCTGTGGTTTCTGTTTTAAAAAGGCTGATTTTGCAGGGGAAAAGAGGAGGAGTTTCCCAGCAGATATTGTTAGGGGAGTTCAAATATGTAGATATTCCTTATCCTCCCCCAGCTGTCATTAAGTGTAATGTTTCTCCATCTCACTGACCGGAGTACATACAAAACGAGACACAAACAGGCTCTCTTGGCGCTTAGTTCCTAGGGGTCTCCAAAATACACCCCAAGAGGTACACAAAGGTGCCAGAGCTACAACCAAGGTAACTGACAGTTTGTCAACACCAACTGCCATACTGTCATCACTCCATCTCTTCTCTCAGCTCAGTTCTCTTAGCTTCTCCTCCTGTGCCATACCCCCCAACTCTTTAACCAGCCAGTGGCCCTCTACTGGACTTGTCCCCAGACTACCCCCGAATTTTAATGGTACTTCTAAAGGTTTGTCTAACACTGCTTGGGCAATTAATGGTACTGTTAGTAAACACAAAGAAGTATTAAAAGCAAGCACAAAGACAAAGGACATCTTACATGGGAGCATGGGCATCTCCAGTACGTTTTGTTTTAGGGTAATCAACTATTTGCAGCGTCCTCTGCGAATAAATATTTAGTAGGCTGACATAGTTGATGGCTGGTGCAGCTGATAAGGTCACTGGAGTTGTCATTAATTCTGCATCTTGTGCATTTGAAGGATTCTTTGGCTATAAAACAAACAAAAGAGGTAACTTGAAAACTTAAGCTTAATAAATAGATTAAGATAAACAGTGCAGGAGATCTAATACAGCTTCAGAGTTTGTCAGCATTTCAAAATACTTTTAAGAAATGCCAAGTTGGCACTAACAGGTCCCGTGTGGCAGAGAACAGTCATCCCAGCCCAGAATTACTACATTTTGAATTTTCAAAGAAATGTAAATCCAGTTTTCCAAGTATTGCACCAATGTCTTTTTTAACAACCTATCACCATGTCTCATCCCACCTCTTTTCTTAAAAGACAGGGAACGAAAACGTGAAATGTCTCATAACATACAAAAAAAAGCAGCGAATGCTGCCTTCTGAATTTTCTCACAGACTGACCAGAGCCAAGAACAGGGTTGGCAGCAGGGTGCTGCCGATGCTGCAGTGAGCGAGGGCTGCAAATGCTCCTGTGCAAGAGAGGGAAAAGCAGGACTTCTCAGCTGTCTCATGATTAAGCAGTATTAACAATATGTTAGCAAACATGCAGCAACTGTGTTAATCATAGAATAATGATGGTGACACAGCAAAAAGCACATGGAAAAAGGGAAGGAAAGATTTACTCGAAAGGTGCTGAGAAGAATTCTGGGTCAGAAAGAAAAATGAAAAGTGGCTACCACAAATCACATGGCAGAAAACAGAGGAACAAAATCCAAACCTAAAGTAAATCAAGGGAGGATAAAAAGTATAGAACCAGCTATATGGTTAAGAACAGAACAACAGGGATGCATCAGATCAAGTGAAAGGGAGCAATCTTAGGAGCTGAGTGGCAAGAGACACACCGAACAACACCCTGTTTTGAATTAACACAGTCCATTTGGGTTGTACCAAGGCAGCTTAACAAAGGCAAATACATTTCCTCATCCTCCCTTAACAGCAGAGGAGGAAACACTCTGGTATTACATACCAATCCTGTAGCAGAACAGTAAGGAAAATAGTTCAATGGCAAAAGGTAGAAAAGCACTGAATAAGACAGAACAAAGACAACTTAAATAAATATTTAGAAACTCTTCCAAATTAAACAATGACGACTTATTAGCTACTTTTAGAGATTCATCTTCAAACTTTACTAGCAAAAAAACCCAAACAAACTTAAGAGTTTACTCACCTGTTTCTTAATCATTTCCCAGGTTTTTTTGGCTGCTACTGCTTTCGCTTCCTTCTTATTTTTACCAGTGCCTGTACCATATTGTACATCGTTTATTTTAACCACAACTGTGAACCTGCAATGAAGGAAACTTTCCTAAAATACTGTTACATTTTGTCTCATATATGCTTAATAACCTGCTCCGATGCCACTTTGTTATCTACAAAGCAGTCTAAGTTAACTGTGGACCCATTTAAGTATCCATGTGTTTTTACTATATCTAACTCCTGATTATCCTAATTCTTTAGTAGAAATATTTTTTTAAATGCTTCCTCCCTAATCACAAATGCATGTACTTTATCAGTTCTAACAGTATTTTTAAATGTTTAATTGCTTTTTTAAGGCAAAATTACAAGCAAAAGAACACATTGTTAAAGGCAAGGTTGGGAAGCCCTAACACCAGGACCATCTTGGTACTGCAAAACTGCATGGAGGGGACAGATGAGTTAACCTTGATTTCACAGGTGCTGACATGGGTTACACCTGGGTTGGGGAAATCCTAA
>NW_010239368.1:0-12039 GCF_000690775.1 Eurypyga helias
GGGGGGGAAGCAGGGGGCACAGCCTTTTATGTCAATAGTGGGTTTTGAGTTAATACTTATTCTGAGCTACTGGAAAAATATCTGTCCAGTCCTTCGATTCTCCCCATACAGATACAGACATGCACGTACACACTGCTTTTCCACTGCAGGACTGTCCAGGGGCAATAAGGACCTGACCATGGAATAACTTAGGGAGTGATGCTCTTCTGACCAGGAGTTGAAAAGACAGGCCAAAGGGAGAGAAGCAGAGAAAAGAGGTAAAAGTGAAAGACACTTCAATGACTGTTGCAGGTAATGGAAAATGCCCAGAGCTTGATGCCTCTTCTCTAAATAACAATGAGACTCAGAGCGCCTTTTGAGGCCAATGCCAGTGACCATCCAGGAAGGGTTAAGAGTAATGGAATTTGAAGGGGTCACAGGGAAAATCTGCAATAGGCAGAGTACTGGTCAGAAGATATGCACCACTGTGGGAATGTCACTGGAGGGGCTTGAAGGCTGCTGGAAAGCACCCCCAAGACTCCTGAGGAAGCATCAGCATGTTCTGCATTCCCATAGATGGTGCCAGGAGTCTGGGTACTGAGATGGAACTGAAAGTTTCAGAAGGGGAGAGGATAGTCTCCATTTCAATTGTTTTCCCTACTTCATAGAGGCAATTTCTGTCCTTTTCCTCTAACAGTTTTTATCCTTTACCTAAAGCATGCTAGACTACTGGCTGATGCTTCTGCTGTCTTCCCTCACTGGAAGCTTCTGCTGTGGCCTACTGGTACCAACACAAGCCTTGTCGTGACGGACAGGCATGCTTTCAGAAACACAGAGTGAGTGTAAGGATGAATAATCAGATAGTCCCCACACTCAGGTAGGTAGCACGAAGAGATCCAAGAAGAGGATTTCAGAAGCAGAAGGCAAACATTGCAGGACTTGCTTTGATTCTGGCGTTTAAGATAATACAGTCAGACAAGGGACTTGTGCAGATCAAGGAACTCAGGTACAATTACCTGTGGGACTCAAGGACCCTGGCAGAAGTACCATTTCAGTCAGTAGTGTAATGACTCTGCATATCCATACACTAACTACAAAGGAGGAGAGATTTTGAATACAGTATACAATGTTTTCATCACAAAGAGAAAAATGCAAAGGAAGATGAAGACTGGAAGAAAAGAAAAATGACAAGAAACAAAGCATGGAGGCAAAAAAAAATGTATCTCCGATCCAAGAGACACTGTTGTAAGAAATGCATTGTTGAAAGCCATACTTACAGCTGGTTCCGTATTTGCAACTATCCTACATGTTGCTCTCCTATAAAATGTTACAAACATGCTTTCTTACCAAAAATGCGAAGCTCGCTTTGTAAGAAAATTCAGTAGATGGTTACCTGGCTTCATTCCTAGTGCAGCCATCTAAGAAATGGGCAGCATATCAGTAAAATCCTAATATTAAATTAACAAGTTATTTGGGACAGAATAAAATAATAGTCTTTGGAGTGAGATCAATGAATCACAGTGGTTTTCTTTGTAGGTGCGGCATGAATTTGGTTGGAGAATGGAGGAGGAAAAGAAAGTGAACACAATTTGCCTTGTGAGAAATGAGAACACTGCCAATACACACCTCTGTTACAAAGTGTAGCTATGAATTTTAAAACTCTTCCTTCTCTGTTATAAAATTTTTTTCATAGCCTCAAAAGAGAAGTATTTTATTTTTGCTTTGCAATTAGATTGTGTCTAAAATCTCAATCATGTTCTTGATCAGAGATTAATGGGACTTTGAGCAGAAGGCTGCAATGATATGCTATTGGATGGAAGAGAAATGCAGTAAAATCTCCGCTAAAAAACCCCATGCAGCAGGGTTTTTGGTTTGGGTGGTTTTGGTTTTTTTTGTGGGTTTTTTTTGTGTGTTTGTTTGTTTTTTTGTTTTGTTTTGTTTTTTTTCCTGAGGATGATGAAGAATCATCACATTAGACAGAAGATTGGCCTTGTTCCCCTTTCTTATCTTTCCATCATTCTTAGGTCTACACAGAAACCCTGTCAATTCAAGTTGTTGAAGGTCGATGAAGTGTTTTCAAAGAGAAGTATTGGAACTGAAAGAGGCCAGTAATTTACACTTGTGATAGTATGATGTGGTGGCCTCCATGTCTCTATCACTCCGTTGAGTCCACCTCAGTCTGTGGCACGGACCCGTTGTTTGGCAGTAGAGAGGAAGGCTAGCTAAATAAATTAAATATTAATATCCTACATTTTTTGACATGGTATTTAGTCCCTTACATAATGCTAGACATGTAAAGAGGAAGAGTGTGCATTACTCTGTGAATCACCAACTGTTGGCACATATGTTATTGTCCTTATCCCTGCTCATCCCACCACAAATAACACCAACCAAGTGACTGTGTTTATGCACCACTTCTATTGTGAAAAATCATCTTGCATGCAAGATCAAAACAAGAACTAGATTACTTTCTTTCCTAACATTTTATCATCCTTTTTCAGTTTCCAAGTAAGGAGCAAACTGTTTGTTTGCTTATTTGTTTTAAACATGTTTTTACAGGCTTGGTAATAAAAGGGGGGGTGGGGGTCAGGCGAAGGTATGCAGGTAAAAAGTAGTGCCTGGAAATGGCCTCAATACTTTGTCAGCTGTGGTGTCAAGGAAGTTCAGGCTTAGTTCTCACCCAGAAGATGCAGGGTGTGTGTTTCTGCCTTCCACTTCACACCCAAGTCTAACAGGGTAGAGGAACAAACATATTGCCCGAATGAAAGGGTATCACTAGGTCTGCCTATGGGTCCACACTGTCCTGTACGATGTAGTTCTGAAAATCCTCGCCTAGGCTGAGGTTATGCGCTTACCTAAAGATACGGCGCAGTCTGAAAATAACTAAACTTAATAATTCACTAGCAGAGAGTCTACATTCTAAAACAATTTTGGAAACAATTCCACAAGACAATGGAAGAAGATTTTCTAAAACGACTATAGGATTTTATCTTTCCAAGACCAAAAATATCTGATCCCTGCAATTTTTTTTTTCCCCCCGAAAGAGCAAAGAACAAAAAGAATGAAAAAAATTGAAACATACATGCTTGTTCCAGTTTACATATTATTTCTGGGCCTTAACACTAAGATTTTACTTATGTGGGTACGGTCAGACAGTAAGTTCTCTCAAGTAATAAACCTAGCAAACTATCAACATTGCTGCAAAGTCAGCATGAAACAAGAAATTATTTATGTGCCTATCTGTCAAAGATACATGTACACATTGTTTGTTCTATCTCTCATTTTCCAGTTTTTCCTAATGCAGGCTCCATAAATAAGCCAAGTACTTAACTTCAAGCACATGAAACATCCCCCCATGCCTAAATGCTTTACTTATGCATAGCCCAAATATTCAAATAATTTTTTTTCAAATTTGGCCCTGAAAGAACTTGCTAACAAGAATTATTTACATAACAACATTCAAAGCTTTGGCTTGTGGGGTTTTTTTGAGCTACCTGTAAAAATAAAATGTTGCAATTCTTTAAAACTCTAAAACAGCTGGGAAGATTTTGACCAAAGTGTCAAAATTCTCAAAATGACAATTTAAACTTTTTTTATTATTATAAATCTTTCTAGAGAAAATAGAAATTTAAGTCATCACCTTTCAAGATCTGCCTTTATTAGGAAGGTTCCATCAAAGTATATGAATCCATATCCAGTTATCATAGTCCCAAAACCTAATTTAAACAACCCATACTTAAAAGAGTTCTACTCATGTTCGCACAGATCTAGTTTTGAATTCAAACACAATTGCATTATCAGGGGTTAAAAAATTGTTGCGTATCAGCTGAACAACGGTACCTAAATGCATGTGCATTTATCACCTACAGTAAACCTGAGATAAAATGTGGACAATCAAAGTTCTGTAAAAGAGGTTTTCGCTCACACATTTTTACCTCACATTTGTTGTGGTAAGTGGATGGAGTTAATTACCATAGCTCAGCCGAATTACTTACAAAACCAGATCATGTTCTGAGCCATCATTCATTGAATTACTGGTTGAGTTAAACATAGTTATAGCAAAATTTAAACTGGTTTAAACAAGTCTACATTAGAGCTCTTAGCAGTATAATTAGATGGGTATATACATGCATGTATATACTGTTGTATACACAGATGCCTATACAGATGTGTATATAGATATATGCATACATATGTGTGTGTGCATGCATACATATGTAAGCACTTCAAAATAACTTCTTTTTTAATTTTTTTGGTGAAGACCCAAGTACTGGAAGCATCAAAGTAAAATACAGTGTTAGTTTCTGCCTTATAATTGCAAAGCAAAATACAACAAAACAAAGTCAGCATATTCCAAAGTATCAAAAGGGGGAAAAAAAACCCCAAAACTCCAAACTCCAAACAAAAAACATGTTAAATGTACTATTTTTAATCTCATCACCTTTACACCAGCCTCAGTATTTTGTGAAATCCAAAACATGCTTACCAGTCTCTGAAATTCCCAGCCGTTGTTTAGTGCACAATATTCTCTTTTTAACATAACAGTAAAACCAAAATAGTTCTCTAACATTTTGCACCTTGAGAAAAGTGACTGCAAAACTTATGACATGCTAGTTCTGATTTGAGTGGAAAAGTCAGAGTTAGTTGCACTTCCACATTACTATGCATACAGATGAATTGCATCTTCCTTTTTAAAAATAAATAAAGAACTTTTATTTTGACATCAGAATTCTAAATAATGATGTAAAATCATAGAATCGTAGAAGGGTTTGAGTTGGAAGGGACCTTAAAGACCATCTAGTTCCAACCCTCCTGCCATGGGCAGGGACACCTTCCATTAGACCAGGTTTCTCAAAGCCTCATCCCTTCTGTCAAATCAACTCTTTTTGGAATGATAATGTGAAATTTATTTCCCAAGTTTTCATCATCTTGGTTCCTAGGAAATGGTTATAATTTACTGCAATTTACCTGGGAAACAGTTAGAAACAGTAGCATAAATACATACTTACATACATTATATGACCATGTATCACTGGCTACCTATAATTGAGAACGGTCATTTTTAAATTTTCCTTTGCAGATCATCATAAGTAAACTCTTTACAGTTTGTATTCAACATAGTTCAAAAAAGCTAACACATACTTAAAGTGCATACTCTTTAGAATTTATGAAAGGTGTTAATGAAATTTGAAGTAATGATTCCATTTATAAATCATTCTTTTCCTTTATGGCTGACTGCTTGTTGAGTTTATGACCCCCCATAAGCCTTGACAATTTAACTGTTTAAAAACACTACCACCAAACCATCATAAATGGGAACTAATCAGATTAACATCTTATTTATCTGACAAAATTATCTCCTTTATGCAAGCAAAAGAAATTAAGCGTACAGCCAAATGTAGATGTCCTAACAGTTATTATGCAACAGATAACACAGGATATAGTTTATTATAGGTTGTCTGGGGAATTTCTTTTCTTTCCAACTGTTACATTCTTTAAAGGAAAAATGTCATATATAACTGGATTTCCTGGCAGATATGTGGACAAATGAGAAATTGTAGTATATGCATCTGCTTTATAATGTAAAAGATTTCAAACAAATCAAGTATATCTCTTTGCTGCTGAAGTATACTACACTATTTTTTAACTGCAGAATTCAGACAGAGTAAATTGTATGTATCAGTAACAATTTACATGTGTAAACATACTCACACATGTATGGACAGGCTAGGTACATATTTACATAAGATGGAAGAAGTCCTTCTTCTCTTTATTTATAAGTTATTTACTTATTTTAAGTACAGTAGGCTTACTTTCTCTATTGTGCTAACCTGGCAGTATCAGACATCATTCTGTTTTTACAAAATCTGGCAGATATAAATCCCTGCATGTAATGTCTGATATCACTGATACCGTATCATTCAGAAATCAAATATATAATATATGGCCAAATGAACCCTTGCAAGAAACCAAACCATCTAGCAGTAGGAATGCTAACAGTATGAGCAACAACAAACATAAGCTTACACATAACCTTTGAAGTGACACGGTTATTGCAAAAGATTCTTTGCAAGACACTAAATCTTCCCTCTGATCTCTGTGATTATTCCTCACTTGCAAAACCAAAAACCTGTCACATCACTCTTTATTTTCATATATTCTGTAAACACAAATATATGTGCTGATATACATGCAGCAACATTTTTGCAACCAAACCTAGATGTTTAGATAAATATATAACACAAAGATCTAGAGCACCCTGTCCCATGGGGGACCAAATCAGTCTTCACCTACATCCTTGCTGCTTCTTTGAATTCAGTGACTTTACAAGAGTACATGCTTGCAGTATAAGAGAGCCGGTCTGCATGTGTACACACGTGAACAGCACACAAATTCCACAACAAACTTGTCCAAACACAGGTGCCTACCTTTTTGTCAAAACAGTCTGATTTTTAGAGATCCAGACTACCCACAAATGTCACTTAGGTCCCAATTAGACATGCGTATACATAGCCACGCAGATTATTTTCACAGTAATTACCAGCAACGTTTATATGAATTATTGTAGTAAAACATATCCTATAATTTTATAATGCAAAGAGGTCTGAACTGAGGACTTCAGAATAACTTATAAAAAAAAATCAATTAAAAATCACAAAAAGCACATGACTTGAATAGCTTGAGACCATATAAAAACAACAAAAACTAGTGTGACTCAAATCAAAGTTTCTTTCCAAGGACTGTATCTGCACGGCTGTTGTTCCTAACTTCCTATTCCTGCTCTCATAAGCAATCCTGTTAAAACTTCACCAGAAGTCATTACTTACAACTAACACAAATTGGATGGATAAGCTTATTCCCTCAAACAAATGAAATCTCGCAAATGCGCGGCATTGTTACGTTTCATTATTTTGCCCTTTTGCAGCCTAAAAATTAAACCCTCCTGAGTCATGTCAACCATTAATACAAAGAGATGTTTAAAAAATGTAAAAAGGAATGAGGGAGTAGTAATGGTAACATACAGTACCATGAGCTGCTTTGGCCTCCCAGTCAGTGTTGTACAGTTAACAGATCACTCCTGGCCTTCAGCAGACAGGGCAGGGAAAAAAAAAAGCCAAAAACCTTCCCCCCACCTCCCAGGGCCCTGGGCTGGGGCAGCAGAGCGGGAGGGGGCCGGGGGAGAGAGAGGCCTGGCAGCTTACAGGGGAAGGCAACCCAGCTCCCTCCCGGTGCATTCCTTCCCCTCTATCTCCCAACCTCTTAGCGTGCGTCTCGTCATATTTTCTTCAGCTGCTAATTGTCTGGACTGCGAGATTTTAAACAGCCACAGCTTAGGAAAAGCGAAACCCGTCTAAGTGACTATCGCAGGCCGTCAGCTACGCGCTGCTGGGTAAAATTTTCCAGGGGAAGTGCTCTTCTGATAGTTCCCGAGTCTCTCAGTCACCCTCCCTCCCCCTTTCCCCACCACACACACTCCCCTTGAGGCCTGAATGCACTTGTGGCAATAAAACATTCATGCGACTTGGAATTTTAACACAATGCCATTTCCCTAGTTTAACCTGAAAGGAATGCACTAGTCACAACAGACTACATCATCCTGCCATTAAGCCCTGCCAAGGAACCGCTTTTTTGGCTGTGCTGGGCCAGCTCTGACGGGAAAGGAGTACACAGACCCACACACAGAGCACAGAGGGGCCACCTCTGCTTCCTCAGCCTTCTCCAGCAACACCCTGATCTTAGCCATGACCCCTGGCCTGCTCCAGTGCTGTGACAGCCCTGTGATGGTGTGTCACTTCGGGACTTCTGCAGAGTCACAACACTGAGCAGGCAACTCCACATTTCACTGACTTGCTGCTCTGTCTCAACAGGCACTTGATCATCTGCCAGAGGGTGGTTGGGGATTTTTTTCCTTTTTTTTTTTTTTTTTTTTACATTTTCCAGCTCAGTTTTTAAACATACACACCATTGTTGAACGGCCTCTGTTTAAATCCAAAGCCCTTCCCTGCACCTATACAACACCTCGAAACCTGGCCAAAAAAAACCCCAAACCCAACCTTTCCAATTGCCTGTGGTAATTAGGTTATGATTACTGACAGAACGGTTTGCTTATGGGACTAGTTACCAAAGCTACTAGCACTTTAGCATTCTAGTGGCATTTTATTTTTTCTGTAATTAAAGGGGAAGAAAAGGCAGAATTATTTCCTTGTTCATTTACGGAGAATGCTGATGGCAAAAGGAAAACATTAAGTGTTTCATTTGCCCTCTCTTAACCCTTTTGTGTAATGACAGGATTACTGCAAATACAGATTGGGAAGGGTAGTGCAGCAGAACGATGTACAAGAAGTGTTTATCTGTCATTTTTATTTTTGAAACTGTGAATACAGATTTCTAAGAACTAAATTTACTTACTTTGTCTTGTTCTCAGTGACAGGTAGCACCGCCTACTTCACCAAAAAGAATTTTAGTGCCTCTTGCCCTTCTTCACTACTCGCTTTAATTCTTCTTCAGCCAAATTACCTTTAAGTGGCCAGAGTGCACTGAACAAACAGGCAAGGAAACATTTTTTTAAAACGGCAAATACACACTCAGCCATTTTAGCACTTGCATTAGGAAGGGGATCGGTACCAACTGTCCTTGTGCCCTTGTTCTGTCCCTTATGCAGGTCATTACAGATGTCTGTAAACCAAATTAGGATATAAAGACATTCCTAGTTCTGCAGAACACAACATAGATTGTAACTCATGAGAGTTGACTAGCACTCCCTCGTGACTGATTATCGTGTTATCATAATTATCGACATGCCATTGTGGTTCCACAGATGCTTTACAAAGACCCAAGAGGATAGGTCCCCCTGTCCAAGGAGTTTACAAAGGGAATGAGACATTACTATGTGAGCAACAAATATAGGGTGCAAATAGAAGGGGAGGAGAAATAGGTTACCACATCTGAAAGCCAAGGAGATGTGCTTTAGTTTGATAGCATCTCATTCTTACGTTGTAACATCTGGAACCATATCTCCCTGTGTAATCACCCAGAGGTCAGGGGAAATAAGCACAGGTTAGAAAGATACTCCATTGATACACAACATCCAAGTGCTGTATTTCAAAATGCACAACAGATTAACAGGTCTGTTGATGAAGAATGCCTTGTGTCATTGGCATTCCAAATAACTTTTCTGTCATTTTTCCATTATGAATCATGTTTCCAGAATGCAAAAGAAAGCAGCAGTTCCTCTGGACTCCAAGTTTGTCTAACTAGTGTGTATATTTTCAGGAAATTCAACTTTGATGCTCTGTTTTCTAGAACAACACCGATTTTACAAATGCCAAAGCAGCCAGAGTGTACAGTGGTTACTATCACATACTTCAGAGAAAGAAATCCAGTGTTGGACAAATATGGGCTAGGCTGCTCACAGAACAGGTTTTTTATAATCTCCACCCTGTCATGGATTGGTTTATGGCATGATGTGAAGATGCACACAATTTGGGGACAATGATGTTCTGGTGTTTGCAGAATTTCCTTCTGGTTATAGCAAATAATCTTGACTTTCCATTTAAATTACAATTAGTACTTGCATTAGGTGATAAGGAAGGAAAAGGAGTGCTTCCTTACATACTAAATATTCTTCATTATGCTTGGCCATACAGAGTCAAGTTAGCTTTATGTTTACCATGAATATGTAACATAGTGATGTAAATGTTCAGTGTGAAAAATTGCATTTGGAGCAAAGACAAAAGTTAAGTAAGCATATATGCAACCAAAGATGTTCCATTATTGAAGGCAAGCAATACTTTAAATTGAGTATATGGCCGATAGTATACTCACTCAGAACATAAAGTTCCGAGAAACTGTTGCTTTGCTCTGAAAAATCTGACCTTGTTGCTAGAAATCGACAGTTGTTCTTTTAAAGGTACACTCTTGCATTTCAGAAAATTATCAGCTTCTAGATGACTATGAATTGTAAAAGAACTGCCATCTTTTTGAAGGACCTACTTTTAATTCTACCTAGAATAAGTGTGAATGTATTCAGCATTTATATACAACGCTGTAGAGTTAACGAACCTGCAACCTCAAATATATGTTTGTGGTCCAGGCTTTCTAGTGCTCAGTATGACCTGTCCCTGCTTGTAATTACTTCTTTTCAAGAAACAGAGTTTCTTCTCGTTCAGTCCTTCTGATAAGGAGCAACTAGTAATTTCTACTAAAGTCTGCTTGACTCTGCTGAATTATTCCTAATGGTCTTGCACCTAAATGAAAAATCCCCAGTCTCCCTTCCATCATAATAATCTATTAACAGTTCACCATAGCATGGACTACTCAGGTAGAGGGGCTGCCTTATTGTATCATACTCATTCCAAAAAAGGAGGTGGACATCAGTTTGTATTTACTTCTGCTTTATACAACTCTGTTGTATTCACACCCACTCAAAAAAGCAGGAAGACAACCAATGCTTACAGTATACTTTGGAGTAAAATTTACTTGAGAGGTGGCAGAGTTCAGATTCCTGTTGTGGCAAAACTGTCTTTGACACTGGGTTAAAATCTACACCCAGATAATCTAATGTACCAAGTACATAATATTATTTTTTGTTTTATGGATGCCTAAAAATTTTCCTATGGTGCAATGTGCTATGCCAAACAAATACAGACTGCTCCCTAGGATATATGAGCTCCTTTTCTTAATTATCTTTCACAGGCAGCTGAGACACAAATCTCAAGGATCATGTAGACTACAGATGGAAGGGAACACAGTGATGCTGCACAGAGACTGAGAGGTCTTTCAGGGCTGCAGCTTGAATACAAGTTAGTTCTGACTAAAGGTGCAACAAAGGTCTGTTTGGACCTACTGCAGCAAGGACATTTTTTGGTACCAGCAGCACTATCAGCACTGCAACAAGAATTAGGAAACATACACACAGCACAAACTGATGGGTCTCTAGGGCATAGCTGAAAACATCGATCAGTGGTGATATACCTTGGACTTCTAGTCGTATTTTCTTGCCTTCACTTGAGATGGATGCTCTCATGGACTGACTTAGATACAAGTTAAACATCATTCCAGAATTACTTGTCTTTTCTGTTATATGTCCATTTCCCCTTGACCTCCTACACACCATGAAATAATATAAGGAAGGGCCAAGAGGCCACTATGCTGCCAAGGCAAAATTGAATGCTTAGAAAGACACTAAATAAGGCACCATATCTACTATCTTTTTTAGGACCTCAGAATTCTCAAGGAGTTAGAACTAATGTGATGCAGGATAGGAAGAAAAGTGATTTCCTTGGTTCTTCACTGCTCTACCTATTTCTGACAGCTGACAAAGTGGTCATCTGGGAAAGACCAAAGATACCCACTCTAGCTCATGTCTGTAGAAAAAACATCAATGGTATCTACTGTGTACATATTTCCCCAGCATAGCAGGGCATCTTACCAGGTCCTAAACGTATCACAGAAGGCTTGGTTCAAACTGTTCCAAATAATCCTCAACCCTGAACACTTTCAAAGAGAAAGAAAACACCCTGTGATCCTGTCGCAACCTTAAAGTTTTGGTCAGGAACAGTGGCCTTGCATGTTATAATCCAGGTTTTCTTTAAGCTAATCAGTTTTTGGATGACAGAACGGGTGAAGGTAGCAAGCAGGTTCTAAATGTCTAGAAATCTCTGTGCTACATTAACCATTAATCTGCTGACAGGGTAGAAGGGAGATAGTAGAACATTAGAAAATCAACCTGTCAATCAGAATTCTGACTGTATAGAACATGTTGGGCAACAGAAAAAAAAAAACCCTCAGTCAATCATTTTTCTGAGTGGGGATACTTGGAGTATTGGGAGTTTGGCACAAAACCTGAGAGGGTTAAGATAGTGGTCTGAAGAAAAAGAATGGGCTATTTAGAACAGAAAAGCCAAGAATTAATATTAGGTAGTATCTCTGAGCAATATAAATAATATTAATTCCTTGATGGAAGATGGAGATTTAGCACCAGCAAAAGCCCAGTGGAAGTTGCAAGAGAATTAACATCTGGGTGCCTGTCTGACTCCTCCTCCACAACAATAAGAATCT